>NW_027063337.1:0-37589 GCF_032884065.1 Artemia franciscana | reverse complement strand
GTATTCGCTACCTTATTTCTAATATCTAGGTAGCTCAATCTTTTTCAATAGACCTTATTAGATCTGACGTCAGAAACCCTTATTAGACCTTTTAAATCTTTTAAATCTTTTTATTGTGTTTGAAACGTTTTCTTAGATAAGGTAGCCTATTAGGGACTTCACTTGTCAACATAACTTAAGTACAGTGGCTATAAGACCTTATTGACCTATTTAGACCTTATTAGATCTTGTTGTCCTCAATCTTGTCCTCAATCTTTGTATTCGCTACCTTATTTCTAATATCTAGGTAGCTCAATCTTTTTCAATAGACCTTATTAGATCTGACGTCAGAAACCCTTATTAGACCTTTTAAATATTTTTAAATCTTTTTATTGTGTTTGAAACGTTTTCTTAGATAAGGTAGCCTATTAGGGACTTCACTTGTCAACAGAACTTAAGTACAGTGGCTATAAGACCTTATTGACCTATTTAGACCTTATTAGATCTTGTTGTCCTCAATCTTGTCCTCAATCTTTGTATTCGCTACCTTATTTCTAATATCTAGGTAGCTCAATCTTTTTCAATAGACCTTATTAGATCTGACGTCAGAAACCCTTATTAGACCTTTTAAATCTTTTAAATCTTTTTATTGTGTTTGAAACGTATTCTTAGATAAGGTAGCCTATTAGGGACTTCACTTGTCAACAGAACTTAAGTACAGTGGCTATAAGACCTTATTGACCTATTTAGACCTTATTAGATCTTGTTGTCCTCAATCTTGTCCTCAATCTTTGTATTCGCTACCTTATTTCTAATATCTAGGTAGCTCAATCTTTTTCAATAGACCTTATTAGATCTGACGTCAGAAACCCTTATTAGACCTTTTAAACCTTTTAAATCTTTTTATTGTGTTTGAAACGTTTTCTTAGATAAGGTAGCCTATTAGGGACTTCACTTGTCAACAGAACTTAAGTACAGTGGCTATAAGACCTTATTGACCTATTTAGACCTTATTAGATCTTGTTGTCCTCAATCTTGTCCTCAATCTTTGTATTCGCTACCTTATTTCTAATATCTAGGTAGCTCAATCTTTTTCAATAGACCTTATTAGATCTGACGTCAGAAACCCTTATTAGACCTTTTAAATCTTTTAAATCTTTTTATTGTGTTTGAAACGTTTTCTTAGATAAGGTAGCCTATTAGGGACTTCACTTGTCAACAGAACTTAAGTACAGTGGCTATAAGACCTTATTGACCTATTTAGACCTTATTAGATCTTGTTGTCCTCAATCTTGTCCTCAATCTTTGTATTCGCTGCCTTATTTCTAATATCTAGGTAGCTCAATCTTTTTCAATAGACCTTATTAGATCTGACGTCAGAAACCCTTATTAGACCTTTTAAATCTTTTAAATCTTTTTATTGTGTTTGAAACGTTTTCTTAGATAAGGTAGCCTATTAGGGACTTCACTTGTCAACAGAACTTAAGTACAGTGGCTATAAGACCTTATTGACCTATTTAGACCTTATTATATCTTGTTGTCCTCAATCTTGTCCTCAATCTTTGTATTCGCTACCTTATTTCAAATATCTAGGTAGCTCAATCTTTTTCAATAGACCTTATTAGATCTGACGTCAGAAACCCTTATTAGACCTTTTAAATCTCTTAAATCTTTTTATTGTGTTTGAAACGTTTTCTTAGATAAGGTAGCCTATTAGGGACTTCACTTGTCAACAGAACTTAAGTACAGTGGCTATAAGACCTTATTGACCTATTTAGACCTTATTAGATCTTGTTGTCCTCAATCTTGTCCTCAATCTTTGTATTCGCTACCTTATTTCTAATATCTAGGTAGCTCAATCTTTTTCAATAGACCTTATTAGATCTGACGTCAGAAACCCTTATTAGACCTTTTAAATCTTTTAAATCTTTTTATTGTGTTTGAAACGTTTTCTTAGATAAGGTAGCCTATTAGGGACTTCACTTGTCAACAGAACTTAAGCACAGTGGCTATAAGACCTTATTGACCTATTTAGACCTTATTAGATCTTGTTGTCCTCAATCTTGTCCTCAATCTTTGTATTCGCCACCTTATTTCTAATATCTAGGTAGCTCAATCTTTTTCAATAGACCTTATTAGATCTGACGTCAGAAACCCTTATTAGACCTTTTAAATCTTTTTATTGTGTTTGAAACGTTTTCTTAGATAAGGTAGCCTATTAGGGACTTCACTTGTCAACAGAACTTAAGTACAGTGGCTATAAGACCTTATTGACCTATTTAGACCTTATTAGATCTTGTTGTCCTCAATCTTGTCCTCAATCTTTGTATTCGCTACCTTATTTCTAATATCTAGGTAGCTCAATCTTTTCCAATAGACCTTATTAGATCTGACGTCAGAAACCCTTATTAGACCTTTTAAATCTTTTAAATCTTTTTATTGTGTTTGAAACGTTTTCTTAGATAAGGTAGCCTATTAGGGACTTCACTTGTCAACATAACTTAAGTACAGTGGCTATAAGACCTTATTGACCTATTTAGACCTTATTAGATCTTGTTGTCCTCAATCTTGTCCTCAATCTTTGTATTCGCTACCTTATTTCTAATATCTAGGTGGCTCAATCTTTTTCAATAGACCTTATTAGATCTGACGTCAGAAACCCTTATTAGACCTTTTAAATCTTTTAAATCTTTTTATTGTGTTTGAAACGTTTTCTTAGATAAGGTAGCCTATTAGGGACTTCACTTGTCAACAGAACTTAAGTACAGTGGCTATAAGACCTTATTGACCTATTTAGACCTTATTATATCTTGTTGTCCTCAATCTTGTCCTCAATCTTTGTATTCGCTACCTTATTTCAAATATCTAGGTAGCTCAATATTTTTCAATAGACCTTATTAGATCTGACGTCAGAAACCCTTATTAGACCTTTTAAATCTCTTAAATCTTTTTATTGTGTTTGAAACGTTTTCTTAGATAAGGTAGCCTATTAGGGACTTCACTTGTCAACAGAACTTAAGTACAGTGGCTATAAGACCTTATTGACCTATTTAGACCTTATTAGATCTTGTTGTCCTCAATCTTGTCCTCAATCTTTGTATTCGCTACCTTATTTCTAATATCTAGGTAGCTCAATCTTTTTCAATAGACCTTATTAGATCTGACGTCAGAAACCCTTATTAGACCTTTTAAATCTTTTAAATCTTTTTATTGTGTTTGAAACGTTTTCTTAGATAAGGTAGCCTATTAGGGACTTCACTTGTCAACAGAACTTAAGTACAGTGGCTATAAGACCTTATTGACCTATTTAGAATTTATTAAATCTTGTTGTCCTCAATCTTGTCCTCAATCTTTGTATTCGCTACCTTATTTCTAATATCTAGGTAGCTCAATCTTTTTCAATAGACCTTATTAGATCTGACGTCAGAAACCCTTATTAGACCTTTTAAATCTTTTAAATCTTTTTATTGTGTTTGAAACGTTTTCTTAGATAAGGTAGCCTATTAGGGACTTCACTTGTCAACAGAACTTAAGTACAGTGGCTATAAGACCTTATTGACCTATTTAGACCTTATTAGATCTTGTCGTCCTCAATCTTATCCTCAATCTTTGTATTCGCTACCTTATTTCTAATATCTAGGTAGCTCAATCTTTTTCAATAGACCTTATTAGATCTGACGTCAGAAACCCTTATTAGACCTTTTAAATCTTTTAAATCTTTTTATTGTGTTTGAAACGTTTTCTTAGATAAGGTAGCCTATTAGGGACTTCACTTGTCAACAGAACTTAAGTACAGTGGCTATAAGACCTTATTGACCTATTTAGACCTTATTAGATCTTGTTGTCCTCAATCTTGTCCTCAATCTTTGTATTCGCTACCTTATTTCTAATATCTAGGTAGCTCAATCTTTTTCAATAGACCTTATTAGATCTGACGTCAGAAACCCTTATTAGACCTTTTAAATCTTTTAAATCTTTTATTGTGTTTGAAACGTTTTCTTAGATAAGGTAGCCTATTAGGGACTTCACTTGTCAACAGAACTTAAGTACAGTGGCTATAAGACCTTATTGACCTATTTAGACCTTATTAGATCTTGTTGTCCTCAATCTGGTCCTCAATCTTTGTATTCGCTACCTTATTTCTAATATCTAGGTAGCTCAATCTTTTTCAATAGACCTTATTAGATCTGACGTCAGAAACCCTTATTAGACCTTTTAAATCTTTTAAATCTTTTTATTGTGTTTGAAACGTTTTCTTAGATAAGGTAGCCTATTAGGGACTTCACTTGTCAACAGAACTTAAGTACAGTGGCTATAAGACCTTGTTGACCTATTTAGACCTTATTAGATCTTGTTGTCCTCAATCTTGTCCTCAATCTTTGTATTCACTACCTTATTTCTAATATTTAGGTAGCTCAATCTTTTTCAATAGACCTTATTAGATCTTACGTCAGAAACCCTTATTAGACCTTTTAAATCTTTTAAATCTTTTTATTGTGTTTGAAACGTTTTCTTCGATAAGGTAGCCTATTAGGGACTTCACTTGTCAACAGAACTTAAGTACAGTGGCTATAAGACCTTATTGACCTATTTAGACCTTATTAGATCTTGTTGTCGTCAATCTTGTCCTCAATCTTTGTATTCGCTACCTTATTTCTAATATCTAGGTAGCTCAATCTTTTTCAATAGACCTTATTAGATCTGACGTCAGAAACCCTTATTAGACCTTTTAAATCTTTTAAATCTTTTTATTGTATTTGAAACGTTTTCTTAGATAAGGTAGCCTATTAGGGACTTCACTTGTCAACAGAACTTAAGTACAGTGGCTATAAGACCTTATCGACCTATTTAGACCTTATTAGATCTTGTTGTCCTCAATCTTGTCCTCAATCTTTGTATTCGCTACCTTATTTCTAATATCTAGGTAGCTCAATCTTTTTCAATAGACCTTATTAGATCTGACGTCAGAAACCCTTATTAGACCTTTTAAATCTTTTAAATCTTTTTATTGTGTTTGAAACGTTTTCTTAGATAAGGTAGCCTATTAGGGACTTCACTTGTCAACAGAACTTAAGCACAGTGGCTATAAGACCTTATTGACCTATTTAGACCTTATTAGATCTTGTTGTCCTCAATCTTGTCCTCAATCTTTGTATTCGCTACCTTATTTCTAATATCTAGGTAGCTCAATCTTTTTCAATAGACCTTATTAGATCTGACGTCAGAAACCCTTATTAGACCTTTTAAATCTTTTAAATCTTTTTATTGTGTTTGAAACGTTTTCTTAGATAAGGTAGCCTATTAGGGACTTCACTTGTCAACATAACTTAAGTACAGTGGCTATAAGACCTTATTGACCTATTTAGACCTTATTAGATCTTGTTGTCCTCAATCTTGTCCTCAATTTTGTATTCGCTACCTTATTTCTAATATCTAGGTAGCTCAATCTTTTTCAATAGACCTTATTAGATCTGACGTCAGAAACCCTTATTAGACCTTTTAAATCTTTTAAATCTTTTTATTGTGTTTGAAACGTTTTCTTAGATAAGGTAGCCTATTAGGGACTTCACTTGTCAACAGAACTTAAGTACAGTGGCTATAAGACCTTATTGACCTATTTAGACCTTATTATATCTTGTTGTCCTCAATCTTGTCCTCAATCTTTGTATTCGCTACCTTATTTCAAATATCTAGGTAGCTCAATCTTTTTCAATAGACCTTATTAGATCTGACGTCAGAAACCCTTATTAGACCTTTTAAATCTCTTAAATCTTTTTATTGTGTTTGAAACGTTTTCTTAGATAAGATAGCCTATTAGGGAGTTCACTTGTCAACAGAACTTAAGTACAGTGGCTATAAGACCTTATTGACCTATTTAGACCTTATTAGATCTTGTTGTCCTCAATCTTGTCCTCAATCTTTGTATTCGCTACCTTATTTCTAATATCTAGGTAGCTCAATCTTTTTCAATAGACCTTATTAGATCTGACGTCAGAAACCCTTATTAGACCTTTTAAATCTTTTAAATCTTTTTATTGTGTTTGAAACGTTTTCTTAGATACGGTAGCCTATTAGGGACTTCACTTGTCAACAGAACTTAAGTACAGTGGCTATAAGACCTTATTGACCTATTTAGACCTTATTAGATCTTGTTGTCCTCAATCTTGTCCTCAATCTTTGTATTCGCTACCTTATTTCTAATATCTAGGTAGCTCAATCTTTTTCAATAGACCTTATTAGATCTGACGTCAGAAACCCTTATTAGACCTTTTAAATCTTTTAAATCTTTTTATTGTGTTTGAAACGTTTTCTTAGATAAGGTAGCCTATTAGGGACTTCACTTGTCAACAGAACTTAAGTACAGTGGCTATAAGACCTTATTGACCTATTTAGACCTTATTAGATCTTGTTGTCCTCAATCTTGTCCTCAATCTTTGTATTCGCTACCTTATTTCTAATATCTAGGTAGCTCAATCTTTTTCAATAGACCTTATTAGATCTGACGTCAGAAACCCTTATTAGACCTTTTAAATCTTTTAAATCTTTTTATTGTGTTTGAAACGTTTTCTTAGATAAGGTAGCCTATTAGGGACTTCACTTGTCAACATAACTTAAGTGCAGTGGCTATAAGACCTTATTGACCTATTTAGACCTTATTAGATCTTGTTGTCCTCAATCTTGTCCTCAATCTTTGTATTCGCTACCTTATTTCTAATATCTAGGTAGCTCAATCTTTTTCAATAGACCTTATTAGATCTGACGTCAGAAACCCTTATTAGACCTTTTAAATCTTTTAAATCTTTTTATTGTGTTTGAAACGTTTTCTTAGATAAGGTAGCCTATTAGGGACTTCACTTGTCAACAGAACTTAAGTACAGTGGCTATAAGACCTTATTGACCTATTTAGACCTTATTAGATCTTGTTGTCCTCAATCTTGTCCTCAATCTTTGTATTCGCTACCTTATTTCTAATATCTAGGTAGCTCAATCTTTTTCAATAGACCTTATTAGATCTGACGTCAGAAACCCTTATTAGACCTTTTAAATCTTTTAAATCTTTTTATTGTGTTTGAAACGTATTCTTAGATAAGGTAGCCTATTAGGGACTTCACTTGTCAACAGAACTTAAGTACAGTGGCTATAAGACCTTATTGACCTATTTAGACCTTATTAGATCTTGTTGTCCTCAATCTTGTCCTCAATCTTTGTATTCGCTACCTTATTTCTAATATCTAGGTAGCTCAATCTTTTTCAATAGACCCTATTAGATCTGACGTCAGAAACCCTTATTAGACCTTTTAAATCTTTTAAATCTTTTTATTGTGTTTGAAACGTTTTCTTAGATAAGGTAGCCTATTAGGGACTTCACTTGTCAACAGAACTTAAGTACAGTGGCTATAAGACCTTATTGACCTATTTAGACCTTATTAGATCTTGTTGCCCTCAATCTTGTCCTCAATCTTTGTATTCGCTACCTTATTTCTAATATCTAGGTAGCTCAATCTTTTTCAATAGACCTTATTAGATCTGACGTCAGAAACCCTTATTAGACCTTTTAAATCTTTTAAATCTTTTTATTGTGTTTGAAACGTTTTCTTAGATAAGGTAGCCTATTAGGGACTTCACTTGTCAACAGAACTTAAGTACAGTGGCTATAAGACCTTATTGACCTATTTAGACCTTATTAGATCTTGTTGTCCTCAATCTTGTCCTCAATCTTTGTATTCGCTACCTTATTTCTAATATCTAGGTAGCTCAATCTTTTTCAATAGACCTTATTAGATCTGACGTCAGAAACCCTTATTAGACCTTTTAAATCTTTTAAATCTTTTTATTGTGTTTGAAACGTTTTCTTAGATAAGGTAGCCTATTAGGGACTTCACTTGTCAACAGAACTTAAGTACAGTGGCTATAAGACCTTATTGACCTATTTAGACCTTATTAGATCTTGTTGTCCTCAATCTTGTCCTCAATCTTTGTATTCGCTACCTTATTTCTAATATCTAGGTAGCTCAATCTTTTTCAATAGACCTTATAGATCTGACGTCAGAAACCCTTATTAGACCTTTTAAATCTTTTAAATCTTTTTATTGTGTTTGAAACGTTTTCTTAGATAAGGTAGCCTATTAGGGACTTCACTTGTCAACAGAACTTAAGTACAGTGGCTATAAGACCTTATTGACCTATTTAGACCTTATTAGATCTTGTTGTCCTCAATCTTGTCCTCAATCTTTGTATTCGCTACCTTATTTCTAATATCTAGGTAGCTCAATCTTTTTCAATAGACCTTATTAGATCTGACGTCAGAAACCCTTATTAGACCTTTTAAATCTTTTAAATCTTTTTATTGTGTTTGAAACGTTTTCTTAGATAAGGTAGCCTATTAGGGACTTCACTTGTCAACAGAACTTAAGTACAGTGGCTATAAGACCTTATTGACCTATTTAGACCTTATTAGATCTTGTTGTCCTCAATCTTGTCCTCAATCTTTGTATTCGCTACCTTATTTCTAATATCTAGGTAGCTCAATCTTTTTCAATAGACCTTATTAGATCTGACGTCAGAAACCTTATTAGACCTTTTAAATCTTTTAAATCTTTTTATTGTGTTTGAAACGTTTTCTTAGATAAGGTAGCCTATTAGGGACTTCACTTGTCAACAGAACTTAAGTACAGTGGCTATAAGACCTTATTGACCTATTTAGACCTTATTAGATCTTGTTGTCCTCAATCTTGTCCTCAATCTTTGTATTCGCTACCTTATTTCTAATATCTAGGTAGCTCAATCTTTTTCAATAGACCTTATTAGATCTGACGTCAGAAACCCTTATTAGACCTTTTAAATCTTTTAAATCTTTTTATTGTGTTTGAAACGTTTTCTTAGATAAGGTAGCCTATTAGGGACTTCACTTGTCAACAGAACTTAAGTACAGTGGCTATAAGACCTTATTGACCTATTTAGACCTTATTAGATCTTGTTGTCCTCAATCTTGTCCTCAATCTTTGTATTCGCTACCTTATTTCTAATATCTAGGTAGCTCAATCTTTTTCAATAGACCTTATTAGATCTGACGTCAGAAACCCTTATTAGACCTTTTAAATCTTTTAAATCTTTTTATTGTGTTTGAAACGTTTTCTTAGATAAGGTAGCCTATTAGGGACTTCACTTGTCAACAGAACTTAAGTACAGTGGCTATAAGACCTTATTGACCTATTTAGACCTTATTAGATCTTGTTGTCCTCAATCTTGTCCTCAATCTTTGTATTCGCTACCTTATTTCTAATATCTAGGTAGCTCAATCTTTTTCAATAGACCTTATTAGATCTGACGTCAGAAACCCTTATTAGACCTTTTAAATCTTTTAAATCTTTTTATTGTGTTTGAAACGTTTTCTTAGATAAGGTAGCCTATTAGGGACTTCACTTGTCAACAGAACTTAAGTACAGTGGCTATAAGACCTTATTGACCTATTTAGACCTTATTAGATCTTGTTGTCCTCAATCTTGTCCTCAATCTTTGTATTCGCTACCTTATTTCTAATATCTAGGTAGCTCAATCTTTTTCAATAGACCTTATTAGATCTGACGTCAGAAACCCTTATTAGACCTTTTAAATCTTTTAAATCTTTTTATTGTGTTTGAAACGTTTTCTTAGATAAGGTAGCCTATTAGGGACTTCACTTGTCAACAGAACTTAAGTACAGTGGCTATAAGACCTTATTGACCTATTTAGACCTTATTAGATCTTGTTGTCCTCAATCTTGTCCTCAATCTTTGTATTCGCTACCTTATTTCTAATATCTAGGTAGCTCAATCTTTTTCAATAGACCTTATTAGATCTGACGTCAGAAACCCTTATTAGACCTTTTAAATCTTTTAAATCTTTTTATTGTGTTTGAAACGTTTTCTTAGATAAGGTAGCCTATTAGGGACTTCACTTGTCAACAGAACTTAAGTACAGTGGCTATAAGACCTTATTGACCTATTTAGACCTTATTAGATCTTGTTGTCCTCAATCTTGTCCTCAATCTTTGTATTCGCTACCTTATTTCTAATATCTAGGTAGCTCAATCTTTTTCAATAGACCTTATTAGATCTGACGTCAGAAACCCTTATTAGACCTTTTAAATCTTTTAAATCTTTTTATTGTGTTTGAAACGTTTTCTTAGATAAGGTAGCCTATTAGGGACTTCACTTGTCAACAGAACTTAAGTACAGTGGCTATAAGACCTTATTGACCTATTTAGACCTTATTAGATCTTGTTGTCCTCAATCTTGTCCTCAATCTTTTGTATTCGCTACCTTATTTCTAATATCTAGGTAGCTCAATCTTTTTCAATAGACCTTATTAGATCTGACGTCAGAAACCCTTATTAGACCTTTTAAATCTTTTAAATCTTTTTATTGTGTTTGAAACGTTTTCTTAGATAAGGTAGCCTATTAGGGACTTCACTTGTCAACAGAACTTAAGTACAGTGGCTATAAGACCTTATTGACCTATTTAGACCTTATTAGATCTTGTTGTCCTCAATCTTGTCCTCAATCTTTGTATTCGCTACCTTATTTCTAATATCTAGGTAGCTCAATCTTTTTCAATAGACTTTATTAGATCTGACGTCAGAAACCCTTATTAGACCTTTTAAATCTTTTAAATCTTTTCATTGTGTTTGAAACGTTTTCTTAGATAAGGTAGCCTATTAGGGACTTCACTTGTCAACAGAACTTAAGTACAGTGGCTATAAGACCTTATTCACCTATTTAGACCTTATTAGATCTTGTTGTCCTCAATCTTGTCCTCAATCTTTGTATTCGCTACCTTATTTCTAATATCTAGGTAGCTCAATCTTTTTCAATAGACCTTATTAGATCTGACGTCAGAAACCCTTATTAGACCTTTTAAATCTTTTAAATCTTTTTATTGTGTTTGAAACGTTTTCTTAGATAAGGTAGCCTATTAGGGACTTCACTTGTCAACAGAACTTAAGTACAGTGGCTATAAGACCTTATTGAACCTATTTAGACCTTATTAGATCTTGTTGTCCTCAATCTTGTCCTCAATCTTTGTATTCGCTACCTTATTTCTAATATCTAGGTAGCTCAATCTTTTTCAATAGACCTTATTAGATCTGACGTCAGAAACCCTTATTAGACCTTTTAAATGTTTTAAGTCTTTTTATTGTGTTTGAAACGTTTTCTTAGATAAGGTAGCCTATTTGGGACTTCACTTGTCAACAGAACTTAAGTACAGTGGCTATAAGACCTTATTGACCTATTTAGACCTTTTTAGATCTTGTTGTCCTCAATCTTGTCCTCAATATTTGTATTCGCTACATTATTTCTAATATCTAGGTAGCTCAATCTTTTTCAATAGACTTTATTAGATCTGACGTCAGAAACCCTTATTAGACCTTTTAAATCTTTTAAATCTTTTCATTGTGTTTGAAACGTTTTCTTAGATAAGGTAGCCTATTAGGGACTTCACTTGTCAACAGAACTTAAGTACAGTGGCTATAAGACCTTATTCACCTATTTAGACCTTATTAGATCTTGTTGTCCTCAATCTTGTCCTCAATCTTTGTATTCGCTACCTTTTTTCTAATATCTAGGTAGCTCAATCTTTTTCAATAGACCTTATTAGATCTGACGTCAGAAACCCTTATTAGACCTTTTAAATCTTTTAAATCTTTTTATTGTGTTTGAAACGTTTTCTTAGATAAGGTAGCCTATTAGGGACTTCACTTGTCAACAGAACTTAAGTACAGTGGCTATAAGACCTTATTGACCTATTTAGACCTTATTAGATCTTGTTGTCCTCAATCTTGTCCTCAATCTTTGTATTCGCTACCTTATTTCTAATATCTAGGTAGCTCAATCTTTTTCAATAGACCTTATTAGATCTGACGTCAGAAACCCTTATTAGACCTTTTAAATCTTTTAAATCTTTTTATTGTGTTTGAAACGTTTTCTTAGATAAGGTAGCCTATTAGGGACTTCACTTGTCAACAGAACTTAAGTACAGTTGCTATAAGACCTTATTGACCTATTTAGACCTTATTAGATCTTGTTGTCCTCAATCTTGTCCTCAATCTTTGTATTCGCTACCTTATTTCTAATATCTAGGTAGCTCAATCTTTTTCAATAGACCTTATTAGATCTGACGTCAGAAACCCTTATTAGACCTTTTAAATCTTTTAAATCTTTTTATTGTGTTTGAAACGTTTTCTTAGATAAGGTAGCCTATTAGGGACTTCACTTGTCAACAGAACTTAAGTACAGTGGCTATAAGACCTTATTGACCTATTTAGACCTTATTAGATCTTGTTGTCCTCAATCTTGTCCTCAATCTTTGTATTCGCTACCTTATTTCTAATATCTAGGTAGCTCAATCTTTTTCAATAGACCTTATTAGATCTGACGTCAGAAACCCTTATTAGACCTTTTAAATCTTTTAAATCTTTTTATTGTGTTTGAAACGTTTTCTTAGATAAGGTAGCCTATTAGGGACTTCACTTGTCAACAGAACTTAAGTACAGTGGCTATAAGACCTTATTGACCTATTTAGACCTTATTAGATCTTGTTGTCCTCAATCTTGTCCTCAATCTTTGTATTCGCTACCTTATTTCTAATATCTAGGTAGCTCAATCTTTTTCAATAGACCTTATTAGATCTGACGTCAGAAACCCTTATTAGACCTTTTAAATCTTTTAAATCTTTTTATTGTGTTTGAAACGTTTTCTTAGATAAGGTAGCCTATTAGGGACTTCACTTGTCAACAGAACTTAAGTACAGTGGCTATAAGACCTTATTGACCTATTTAGACCTTATTAGATCTTGTTGTCCTCAATCTTGTCCTCAATCTTTGTATTCGCTACCTTATTTCTAATATCTAGGTAGCTCAATCTTTTTCAATAGACCTTATTAGATCTGACGTCAGAAACCCTTATTAGACCTTTTAAATCTTTTAAATCTTTTTATTGTGTTTGAAACGTTTTCTTAGATAAGGTAGCCTATTAGGGACTTCACTTGTCAACAGAACTTAAGTACAGTGGCTATAAGACCTTATTGACCTATTTAGACCTTATTAGATCTTGTTGTCCTCAATCTTGTCCTCAATCTTTGTATTCGCTACCTTATTTCTAATATCTAGGTAGCTCAATCTTTTTCAATAGACCTTATTAGATCTGACGTCAGAAACCCTTATTAGACCTTTTAAATCTTTTAAATCTTTTTATTGTGTTTGAAACGTTTTCTTAGATAAGGTAGCCTATTAGGGACTTCACTTGTCAACAGAACTTAAGTACAGTGGCTATAAGACCTTATTGACCTATTTAGACCTTATTAGATCTTGTTGTCCTCAATCTTGTCCTCAATCTTTGTATTCGCTACCTTATTTCTAATATCTAGGTAGCTCAATCTTTTTCAATAGACCTTATTAGATCTGACGTCAGAAACCCTTATTAGACCTTTTAAATCTTTTAAATCTTTTTATTGTGTTTGAAACGTTTTCTTAGATAAGGTAGCCTATTAGGGACTTCACTTGTCAACAGAACTTAAGTACAGTGGCTATAAGACCTTATTGACCTATTTAGACCTTATTAGATCTTGTTGTCCTCAATCTTGTCCTCAATCTTTGTATTCGCTACCTTATTTCTAATATCTAGGTAGCTCAATCTTTTTCAATAGACCTTATTAGATCTGACGTCAGAAACCCTTATTAGACCTTTTAAATCTTTTAAATCTTTTTATTGTGTTTGAAACGTTTTCTTAGATAAGGTAGCCTATTAGGGACTTCACTTGTCAACAGAACTTAAGTACAGTGGCTATAAGACCTTATTGACCTATTTAGACCTTATTAGATCTTGTTGTCCTCAATCTTGTCCTCAATCTTTGTATTCGCTACCTTATTTCTAATATCTAGGTAGCTCAATCTTTTTCAATAGACCTTATTAGATCTGACGTCAGAAACCCTTATTAGACCTTTTAAATCTTTTAAATCTTTTTATTGTGTTTGAAACGTTTTCTTAGATAAGGTAGCCTATTAGGGACTTCACTTGTCAACAGAACTTAAGTACAGTGCTATAAGACCTTATTGACCTATTTAGACCTTATTAGATCTTGTTGTCCTCAATCTTGTCCTCAATCTTTGTATTCGCTACCTTATTTCTAATATCTAGGTAGCTCAATCTTTTTCAATAGACCTTATTAGATCTGACGTCAGAAACCCTTATTAGACCTTTTAAATCTTTTAAATCTTTTTATTGTGTTTGAAACGTTTTCTTAGATAAGGTAGCCTATTAGGGACTTCACTTGTCAACAGAACTTAAGTACAGTGGCTATAAGACCTTATTGACCTATTTAGACCTTATTAGATCTTGTTGTCCTCAATCTTGTCCTCAATCTTTGTATTCGCTACCTTATTTCTAATATCTAGGTAGCTCAATCTTTTTCAATAGACCTTATTAGATCTGACGTCAGAAACCCTTATTAGACCTTTTAAATCTTTTAAATCTTTTTATTGTGTTTGAAACGTTTTCTTAGATAAGGTAGCCTATTAGGGACTTCACTTGTCAACAGAACTTAAGTACAGTGGCTATAAGACCTTATTGACCTATTTAGACCTTATTAGATCTTGTTGTCCTCAATCTTGTCCTCAATCTTTGTATTCGCTACCTTATTTCTAATATCTAGGTAGCTCAATCTTTTTCAATAGACCTTATTAGATCTGACGTCAGAAACCCTTATTAGACCTTTTAAATCTTTTAAATCTTTTTATTGTGTTTGAAACGTTTTCTTAGATAAGGTAGCCTATTAGGGACTTCACTTGTCAACAGAACTTAAGTACAGTGGCTATAAGACCTTATTGACCTATTTAGACCTTATTAGATCTTGTTGTCCTCAATCTTGTCCTCAATCTTTGTATTCGCTACCTTATTTCTAATATCTAGGTAGCTCAATCTTTTTCAATAGACCTTATTAGATCTGACGTCAGAAACCCTTATTAGACCTTTTAAATCTTTTAAATCTTTTTATTGTGTTTGAAACGTTTTCTTAGATAAGGTAGCCTATTAGGGACTTCACTTGTCAACAGAACTTAAGTACAGTGGCTATAAGACCTTATTGACCTATTTAGACCTTATTAGATCTTGTTGTCCTCAATCTTGTCCTCAATCTTTGTATTCGCTACCTTATTTCTAATATCTAGGTAGCTCAATCTTTTTCAATAGACCTTATTAGATCTGACGTCAGAAACCCTTATTAGACCTTTTAAATCTTTTAAATCTTTTTATTGTGTTTGAAACGTTTTCTTAGATAAGGTAGCCTATTAGGGACTTCACTTGTCAACAGAACTTAAGTACAGTGGCTATAAGACCTTATTGAACTATTTAGACCTTATTAGATCTTGTTGTCCTCAATCTTGTCCTCAATCTTTGTATTCGCTACCTTATTTCTAATATCTAGGTAGCTCAATCTTTTTCAATAGACCTTATTAGATCTGACGTCAGAAACCCTTATTAGACCTTTTAAATCTTTTAAATCTTTTTATTGTGTTTGAAACGTTTTCTTAGATAAGGTAGCCTATTAGGGACTTCACTTGTCAACAGAACTTAAGTACAGTGGCTATAAGACCTTATTGACCTATTTAGACCTTATTAGATCTTGTTGTCCTCAATCTTGTCCTCAATCTTTGTATTCGCTACCTTATTTCTAATATCTAGGTAGCTCAATCTTTTTCAAAAGACCTTATTAGATCTGACGTCAGAAACCCTTATTAGACCTTTTAAATATTTTAAATCTTTTTATTGTGTTTGAAACGTTTTCTTAGATAAGGTAGCCTATTAGGGACTTCACTTGTCAACAGAACTTAAGTACAGTGGCTATAAGACCTTATTGACCTATTTAGACCTTATTAGATCTTGTTGTCCTCAATCTTGTCCTCAATCTTTGTATTCGCTACCTTATTTCTAATATCTAGGTAGCTCAATCTTATTCAATAGACCTTATTAGATCTGACGTCAGAAACCCTTATTAGACCTTTTAAATCTTTTAAATCTTTTTATTGTGTTTGAAACGTTTTCTTAGATAAGGTAGCCTATTAGGGACTTCACTTGTCAACAGAACTTATGTACAGCGGCTATAAGACCTTATTGACCTATTTAGACCTTATTAGATCTTGTTGTCCTCAATCTTGTCCTCAATCTTTGTATTCGCTACCTTATTTCTAATATCTAGGTAGCTCAATCTTTTTCAATAGACCTTATTAGATCTGACGTCAGAAACCCTTATTAAACCTTTTCAATCTTTTAAATCTTTTTATTGTGTTTGAAACGTTTTCTTAGATAAGGTAGCCTATTAGGGACTTCACTTGTCAACAGAACTTAAGTACAGTGGCAATAAGACCTTATTGACCTATTTAGGCCTTATTAGATCTTGTTGTCCTCAATCTTGTCCTCAATCTTTGTATTCGCTACCTTATTTCTAATATCTAGGTAGCTCAATCTTTTTCAATAGACCTTATTAGATCTGACGTAAGAAACCCTTATTAGACCTTTTAAATCTTTTAAATCTTTTTATTGTGTTTGAAACGTTTTCTTAGATAAGGTAGCCTATTAGGGACTTCACTTGTCAACAGAACTTAAGTACAGTGGCTATAAGACCTTATTGACCTATTTAGACCTTATTAGATCTTGTTGTCCTCAATCTTGTCCTCAATATTTGTATTCGCTACCTTATTTCTAATATCTAGGTAGCTCAATCTTTTTCAATAGACCTTATTAGATCTGACGTCAGAAACCCTTATTAGACCTTTTAAATCTTTTAAATCTTTTTATTGTGTTTGAAACGTTTTCTTAGATAAGGTAGCCTATTAGGGACTTCACTTGTCAACAGAACTTAAGTACAGTGGCTATAAGACCTTATTGACCTATTTAGACCTTATTAGATCTTGTTGTCCTCAATCTTGTCCTCAATTTTGTATTCGCTACCTTATTTCTAATATCTAGGTAGCTCAATCTTTTTCAATAGACTTTATTAGATCTGACGTCAGAAACCCTTATTAGACCTTTTAAATCTTTTAAATCTTTTCATTGTGTTTGAAACGTTTTCTTAGATAAGGTAGCCTATTAGGGACTTCACTTGTCAACAGAACTTAAGTACAGTGGCTATAAGACCTTATTCACCTATTTAGACCTTATTAGATCTTGTTGTCCTCAATCTTGTCCTCAATCTTTGTATTCGCTACCTTATTTCTAATATCTAGGTAGCTCAATCTTTTTCAATAGACCTTATTAGATCTGACGTCAGAAACCCTTATTAGACCTTTTAAATCTTTTAAATCTTTTTATTGTGTTTGAAACGTTTTCTTAGATAAGGTAGCCTATTAGGGACTTCACTTGTCAACAGAACTTAAGTACAGTGGCTATAAGACCTTATTCACCTATTTAGACCTTATTAGATCTTGTTGTCCTCAATCTTGTCCTCAATCTTTGTATTCGCTACCTTATTTCTAATATCTAGGTAGCTCAATCTTTTTCAATAGACCTTATTAGATCTGACGTCAGAAACCCTTATTAGACCTTTTAAATGTTTTAAGTCTTTTTATTGTGTTTGAAACGTTTTCTTAGATAAGGTAGCCTATTTGGGACTTCACTTGTCAACAGAACTTAAGTACAGTGGCTATAAGACCTTATTGACCTATTTAGACCTTTTTAGATCTTGTTGTCCTCAATCTTGTCCTCAATATTTGTATTCGCTACATTATTTCTAATATCTAGGTAGCTCAATCTTTTTCAATAGACTTTATTAGATCTGACGTCAGAAACCCTTATTAGACCTTTTAAATCTTTTAAATCTTTTCATTGTGTTTGAAACGTTTTCTTAGATAAGGTAGCCTATTAGGGACTTCACTTGTCAACAGAACTTAAGTACAGTGGCTATAAGACCTTATTCACCTATTTAGACCTTATTAGATCTTGTTGTCCTCAATCTTGTCCTCAATCTTTGTATTCGCTACCTTTTTTCTAATATCTAGGTAGCTCAATCTTTTTCAATAGACCTTATTAGATCTGACGTCAGAAACCCTTATTAGACCTTTTAAATCTTTTAAATCTTTTTATTGTGTTTGAAACGTTTTCTTAGATAAGGTAGCCTATTAGGGACTTCACTTGTCAACAGAACTTAAGTACAGTGGCTATAAGACCTTATTGACCTATTTAGACCTTATTAGATCTTGTTGTCCTCAATCTTGTCCTCAATCTTTGTATTCGCTACCTTATTTCTAATATCTAGGTAGCTCAATCTTTTTCAATAGACCTTATTAGATCTGACGTCAGAAACCCTTATTAGACCTTTTAAATCTTTTAAATCTTTTTATTGTGTTTGAAACGTTTTCTTAGATAAGGTAGCCTATTAGGGACTTCACTTGTCAACAGAACTTAAGTACAGTTGCTATAAGACCTTATTGACCTATTTAGACCTTATTAGATCTTGTTGTCCTCAATCTTGTCCTCAATCTTTGTATTCGCTACCTTATTTCTAATATCTAGGTAGCTCAATCTTTTTCAATAGACCTTATTAGATCTGACGTCAGAAACCCTTATTAGACCTTTTAAATCTTTTAAATCTTTTTATTGTGTTTGAAACGTTTTCTTAGATAAGGTAGCCTATTAGGGACTTCACTTGTCAACAGAACTTAAGTACAGTGGCTATAAGACCTTATTGACCTATTTAGACCTTATTAGATCTTGTTGTCCTCAATCTTGTCCTCAATCTTTGTATTCGCTACCTTATTTCTAATATCTAGGTAGCTCAATCTTTTTCAATAGACCTTATTAGATCTGACGTCAGAAACCCTTATTAGACCTTTTAAATCTTTTAAATCTTTTTATTGTGTTTGAAACGTTTTCTTAGATAAGGTAGCCTATTAGGGACTTCACTTGTCAACAGAACTTAAGTACAGTGGCTATAAGACCTTATTGACCTATTTAGACCTTATTAGATCTTGTTGTCCTCAATCTTGTCCTCAATCTTTGTATTCGCTACCTTATTTCTAATATCTAGGTAGCTCAATCTTTTTCAATAGACCTTATTAGATCTGACGTCAGAAACCCTTATTAGACCTTTTAAATCTTTTAAATCTTTTTATTGTGTTTGAAACGTTTTCTTAGATAAGGTAGCCTATTAGGGACTTCACTTGTCAACAGAACTTAAGTACAGTGGCTATAAGACCTTATTGACCTATTTAGACCTTATTAGATCTTGTTGTCCTCAATCTTGTCCTCAATCTTTGTATTCGCTACCTTATTTCTAATATCTAGGTAGCTCAATCTTTTTCAATAGACCTTATTAGATCTGACGTCAGAAACCCTTATTAGACCTTTTAAATCTTTTAAATCTTTTTATTGTGTTTGAAACGTTTTCTTAGATAAGGTAGCCTATTAGGGACTTCACTTGTCAACAGAACTTAAGTACAGTGGCTATAAGACCTTATTGACCTATTTAGACCTTATTAGATCTTGTTGTCCTCAATCTTGTCCTCAATCTTTGTATTCGCTACCTTATTTCTAATATCTAGGTAGCTCAATCTTTTTCAATAGACCTTATTAGATCTGACGTCAGAAACCCTTATTAGACCTTTTAAATCTTTTAAATCTTTTTATTGTGTTTGAAACGTTTTCTTAGATAAGGTAGCCTATTAGGGACTTCACTTGTCAACAGAACTTAAGTACAGTGGCTATAAGACCTTATTGACCTATTTAGACCTTATTAGATCTTGTTGTCCTCAATCTTGTCCTCAATCTTTGTATTCGCTACCTTATTTCTAATATCTAGGTAGCTCAATCTTTTTCAATAGACCTTATTAGATCTGACGTCAGAAACCCTTATTAGACCTTTTAAATCTTTTAAATCTTTTTATTGTGTTTGAAACGTTTTCTTAGATAAGGTAGCCTATTAGGGACTTCACTTGTCAACAGAACTTAAGTACAGTGGCTATAAGACCTTATTGACCTATTTAGACCTTATTAGATCTTGTTGTCCTCAATCTTGTCCTCAATCTTTGTATTCGCTACCTTATTTCTAATATCTAGGTAGCTCAATCTTATTCAATAGACCTTATTAGATCTGACGTCAGAAACCCTTATTAGACCTTTTAAATCTTTTAAATCTTTTTATTGTGTTTGAAACGTTTTCTTAGATAAGGTAGCCTATTAGGGACTTCACTTGTCAACAGAACTTAAGTACAGTGCTATAAGACCTTATTGACCTATTTAGACCTTATTAGATCTTGTTGTCCTCAATCTTGTCCTCAATCTTTGTATTCGCTACCTTATTTCTAATATCTAGGTAGCTCAATCTTTTTCAATAGACCTTATTAGATCTGACGTCAGAAACCCTTATTAGACCTTTTAAATCTTTTAAATCTTTTTATTGTGTTTGAAACGTTTTCTTAGATAAGGTAGCCTATTAGGGACTTCACTTGTCAACAGAACTTAAGTACAGTGGCTATAAGACCTTATTGACCTATTTAGACCTTATTAGATCTTGTTGTCCTCAATCTTGTCCTCAATCTTTGTATTCGCTACCTTATTTCTAATATCTAGGTAGCTCAATCTTTTTCAATAGACCTTATTAGATCTGACGTCAGAAACCCTTATTAGACCTTTTAAATCTTTTAAATCTTTTTATTGTGTTTGAAACGTTTTCTTAGATAAGGTAGCCTATTAGGGACTTCACTTGTCAACAGAACTTAAGTACAGTGGCTATAAGACCTTATTGACCTATTTAGACCTTATTAGATCTTGTTGTCCTCAATCTTGTCCTCAATCTTTGTATTCGCTACCTTATTTCTAATATCTAGGTAGCTCAATCTTTTTCAATAGACCTTATTAGATCTGACGTCAGAAACCCTTATTAGACCTTTTAAATCTTTTAAATCTTTTTATTGTGTTTGAAACGTTTTCTTAGATAAGGTAGCCTATTAGGGACTTCACTTGTCAACAGAACTTAAGTACAGTGGCTATAAGACCTTATTGACCTATTTAGACCTTATTAGATCTTGTTGTCCTCAATCTTGTCCTCAATCTTTGTATTCGCTACCTTATTTCTAATATCTAGGTAGCTCAATCTTTTTCAATAGACCTTATTAGATCTGACGTCAGAAACCCTTATTAGACCTTTTAAATCTTTTAAATCTTTTTATTGTGTTTGAAACGTTTTCTTAGATAAGGTAGCCTATTAGGGACTTCACTTGTCAACAGAACTTAAGTACAGTGGCTATAAGACCTTATTGACCTATTTAGACCTTATTAGATCTTGTTGTCCTCAATCTTGTCCTCAATCTTTGTATTCGCTACCTTATTTCTAATATCTAGGTAGCTCAATCTTTTTCAATAGACCTTATTAGATCTGACGTCAGAAACCCTTATTAGACCTTTTAAATCTTTTAAATCTTTTTATTGTGTTTGAAACGTTTTCTTAGATAAGGTAGCCTATTAGGGACTTCACTTGTCAACAGAACTTAAGTACAGTGGCTATAAGACCTTATTGACCTATTTAGACCTTATTAGATCTTGTTGTCCTCAATCTTGTCCTCAATCTTTGTATTCGCTACCTTATTTCTAATATCTAGGTAGCTCAATCTTTTTCAATAGACCTTATTAGATCTGACGTCAGAAACCCTTATTAGACCTTTTAAATCTTTTAAATCTTTTTATTGTGTTTGAAACGTTTTCTTAGATAAGGTAGCCTATTAGGGACTTCACTTGTCAACAGAACTTAAGTACAGTGGCTATAAGACCTTATTGAACTATTTAGACCTTATTAGATCTTGTTGTCCTCAGTCTTGTCCTCAATCTTTGTATTCGCTACCTTATTTCTAATATCTAGGTAGCTCAATCTTTTTCAATAGACCTTATTAGATCTGACGTCAGAAACCCTTATTAGACCTTTTAAATCTTTTAAATCTTTTTATTGTGTTTGAAACGTTTTCTTAGATAAGGTAGCCTATTAGGGACTTCACTTGTCAACAGAACTTAAGTACAGTGGCTATAAGACCTTATTGACCTATTTAGACCTTATTAGATCTTGTTGTCCTCAATCTTGTCCTCAATCTTTGTATTCGCTACCTTATTTCTAATATCTAGGTAGCTCAATCTTTTTCAAAAGACCTTATTAGATCTGACGTCAGAAACCCTTATTAGACCTTTTAAATGTTTTAAATCTTTTTATTGTGTTTGAAACGTTTTCTTAGATAAGGTAGCCTATTAGGGACTTCACTTGTCAACAGAACTTAAGTACAGTGGCTATAAGACCTTATTGACCTATTTAGACCTTATTAGATCTTGTTGTCCTCAATCTTGTCCTCAATCTTTGTATTCGCTACCTTATTTCTAATATCTAGGTAGCTCAATCTTATTCAATAGACCTTATTAGATCTGACGTCAGAAACCCTTATTAGACCTTTTAAATCTTTTAAATCTTTTTATTGTGTTTGAAACGTTTTCTTAGATAAGGTAGCCTATTAGGGACTTCACTTGTCAACAGAACTTATGTACAGCGGCTATAAGACCTTATTGACCTATTTAGACCTTATTAGATCTTGTTGTCCTCAATCTTGTCCTCAATCTTTGTATTCGCTACCTTATTTCTAATATCTAGGTAGCTCAATCTTTTTCAATAGACCTTATTAGATCTGACGTCAGAAACCCTTATTAAACCTTTTCAATCTTTTAAATCTTTTTATTGTGTTTGAAACGTTTTCTTAGATAAGGTAGCCTATTAGGGACTTCACTTGTCAACAGAACTTAAGTACAGTGGCAATAAGACCTTATTGACCTATTTAGGCCTTATTAGATCTTGTTGTCCTCAATCTTGTCCTCAATCTTTGTATTCGCTACCTTATTTCTAATATCTAGGTAGCTCAATCTTTTTCAATAGACCTTATTAGATCTGACGTAAGAAACCCTTATTAGACCTTTTAAATCTTTTAAATCTTTTTATTGTGTTTGAAACGTTTTCTTAGATAAGGTAGCCTATTAGGGACTTCACTTGTCAACAGAACTTAAGTACAGTGGCTATAAGACCTTATTGACCTATTTAGACCTTATTAGATCTTGTTGTCCTCAATCTTGTCCTCAATATTTGTATTCGCTACCTTATTTCTAATATCTAGGTAGCTCAATCTTTTTCAATAGACCTTATTAGATCTGACGTCAGAAACCCTTATTAGACCTTTTAAATCTTTTAAATCTTTTTATTGTGTTTGAAACGTTTTCTTAGATAAGGTAGCCTATTAGGGACTTCACTTGTCAACAGAACTTAAGTACAGTGGCTATAAGACCTTATTGACCTATTTAGACCTTATTAGATCTTGTTGTCCTCAATCTTGTCCTCATCCTTTGTATTCGCTACCTTATTTCTAATATCTAGGTAGCTCAATCTTTTTCAATAGACCTTATTAGATCTGACGTCAGAAACCCTTATTAGACCTTTTAAATCTTTTAAATCTTTTTATTGTGTTTGAAACGTTTTCTTAGATAAGGTAGCCTATTAGGGACTTCACTTGTCAACAGAACTTAAGTACAGTGGCTATAAGACCTTATTGACCTATTTAGACCTTATTAGATCTTGTTGTCCTAAATCTTGTCCTCAATCTTTGTATTCGCTACCTTATTTCTAATATCTAGGTAGCTCAATCTTTTTCAATAGACCTTATTAGATCTGACGTCAGAAACCCTTATTAAACCTTTTCAATCTTTTAAATCTTTTTATTGTGTTTGAAACGTTTTCTTAGATAAGGTAGCCTATTAGGGACTTCACTTGTCAACAGAACTTAAGTACAGTGGCAATAAGACCTTATTGACCTATTTAGGCCTTATTAGATCTTGTTGTCCTCAATCTTGTCCTCAATCTTTGTGTTCGCTACCTTATTTCTAATATCTAGGTAGCTCAATCTTTTTCAATAGACCTTATTAGATCTGACGTCAGAAACCCTTATTAGACCTTTTAAATCTTTTAAATCTTTTTATTGTCTTTGAAACGTTTTCTTAGATAAGGTAGCCTATTAGGGACTTCACTTGTCAACAGAACTTAAGTACAGTGGCTATAAGACCTTATTCACCTATTTTGACCTTATTAGATCTTGTTGTCCTCAATCTTGTCCTCAATCTTTGTATTCGCTACCTTATTTCTAATATCTAGGTAGCTCAATCTTTTTCAATAGACCTTATTAGATCTGACGTCAGAAACCCTTATTAGACCTTTTAAATCTTTTAAATCTTTTTATTGTGTTTGAAACGTTTTCTTAGATAAGGTAGCCTATTAGGGACTTCACTTGTCAACAGAACTTAAGTACAGTGGCTATAAGACCTTATTGACCTATTTAGACCTTATTAGATCTTGTTGTCCTCAATCTTGTCCTCAATCTTTGTATTCGCTACCTTATTTCTAATATCTAGGTAGCTCAATCTTTTTCAATAGACCTTATTAGATCTGACGTCAGAAACCCTTATTAGACCTTTTAAATCTTTTAAATCTTTTTATTGTGTTTGAAACGTTTTCTTAGATAAGGTAGCCTATTAGGGACTTCACTTGTCAACAGAACTTAAGTACAGTTGCTATAAGACCTTATTGACCTATTTAGACCTTATTAGATCTTGTTGTCCTCAATCTTGTCCTCAATCTTTGTATTCGCTACCTTATTTCTAATATCTAGGTAGCTCAATCTTTTTCAATAGACCTTATTAGATCTGACGTCAGAAACCCTTATTAGACCTTTTAAATCTTTTAAATCTTTTTATTGTGTTTGAAAAGTTTTCTTAGATAAGGTAGCCTATTAGGGACTTCACTTGTCAACAGAACTTAAGTACAGCGGCTATAAGACCTTATTGACCTATTTAGACCTTATTAGATCTTGTTGTCCTCAATCTTGTCCTCAATCTTTGTATTTGCTACCTTATTTCTAATATCTAGGTAGCTCAATCTTTTTCAATAGACCTTATTAGATCTGACGTCAGAAACCCTAATTAAACCTTTTCAATCTTTTAAATCTTTTTATTGTGTTTGAAACGTTTTCTTAGATAAGGTAGCCTATTAGGGACTTCACTTGTCAACAGAACTTAAGTACAGTGGCAATAAGACCTTATTGACCTATTTAGGCCTTATTAGATCTTGTTGTCCTCAATCTTGTCCTCAATCTTTGTATTCGCTACCTTATTTCTAATATCTAGGTAGCTCAATCTTTTTCAATAGACCTTATTAGATCTGACGTCAGAAACCCTTATTAGACCTTTTAAATCTTTTAAATCTTTTTATTGTGTTTGAAACGTTTTCTTAGATAAGGTAGCCTATTAGGGACTTCACTTGTCAACAGAACTTAAGTACAGTGGCTATAAGACCTTATTCACCTATTTAGACCTTATTAGATCTTGTTGTCCTCAATCTTGTCCTCAATCTTTGTATTCGCTACCTTATTTCTAATATCTAGGTAGCTCAATCTTTTTCAATAGACCTTATTAGATCTGACGTCAGAAACCCTTATTAGACCTTTTAAATCTTTTAAATCTTTTTATTGTGTTTGAAACGTTTTCTTAGATAAGGTAGCCTATTAGGGACTTCACTTGTCAACAGAACTTAAGTACAGTGGCTATAAGACCTTATTGACCTATTTAGACCTTATTAGATCTTGTTGTCCTCAATCTTGTGCTCAATCTTTGTATTCGCTACCTTATTTCTAATATCTAGGTAGCTCAATCTTTTTCAATAGACCTTATTAGATCTGACGTCAGAAACCCTTATTAGACCTTTTAAATCTTTTAAATCTTTTTATTGTGTTTGAAACGTTTTCTTAGATAAGGTAGCCTATTAGGGACTTCACTTGTCAACAGAACTTAAGTACAGTTGCTATAAGACCTTATTGACCTATTTAGACCTTATTAGATCTTGTTGTCCTCAATCTTGTCCTCAATCTTTGTATTCGCTACCTTATTTCTAATATCTAGGTAGCTCAATCTTTTTCAATAGACCTTATTAGATCTGACGTCAGAAACCCTTATTAGACCTTTTAAATCTTTTAAATCTTTTTATTGTGTTTGAAACGTTTTCTTAGATAAGGTAGCCTATTAGGGACTTCACTTGTCAACAGAACTTAAGTACAGTGGCTATAAGACCTTATTGACCTATTTAGACCTTATTAGATCTTGTTGTCCTCATTCTTGTCCTCAATCTTTGTATTCGCTACCTTATTTCTAATATCTAGGTAGCTCAATCTTTTTCAATAGACCTTATTAGATCTGACGTCAGAAACCCTTATTAGACCTTTTAAATCTTTTAAATCTTTTTATTGTGTTTGAAACGTTTTCTTAGATAAGGTAGCCTATTAGGGACTTCACTTGTCAACAGAACTTAAGTACAGTGGCTATAAGACCTTATTGATCTATTTAGACCTTATTAGATCTTGTTGTCCTCAATCTTGTCCTCAATCTTTGTATTCGCTACCTTATTTCTAATATCTAGGTAGCTCAATCTTATTCAATAGACCTTATTAGATCTGACGTCAGAAACCCTTATTAGACCTTTTAAATCTTTTAAATCTTTTTATTGTGTTTGAAACGTTTCCTTAGATAAGGTAGCCTATTAGGGACTTCACTTGTCAACAGAACTTAAGTACAGCGGCTATAAGACCTTATTGACCTATTTAGACCTTATTAGATCTTGTTGTCCTCAATCTTGTCCTCAATCTTTGTATTCGCTACCTTATTTCTAATATCTAGGTAGCTCAATCTTTTTCAATAGACCTTATTAGATCTGACGTCAGAAACTCTTATTAAACCTTTTCAATCTTTTAAATCTTTTTATTGTGTTTGAAACGTTTTCTTAGATAAGGTAGCCTATTAGGGACTTCACTTGTCAACAGAACTTAAGTACAGTGGCAATAAGACCTTATTGACCTATTTAGGCCTTATTAGATCTTGTTGTCCTCAATCTTGTCCTCAATCTTTGTATTCGCTACCTTATTTCTAATATCTAGGTAGCTCAATCTTTTTCAATAGACCTTATTAGATCTGACGTCAGAAACCCTTATTAGACCTTTTAAATCTTTTAAATCTTTTTATTGTGTTTGAAACGTTTTCTTAGATAAGGTAGCCTATTAGGGACTTCACTTGTCAACAGAACTTAAGTACAGTGGCTATAAGACCTTATTGACCTATTTAGACCTTATTAGATCTTGTTGTCCTCAATCTTGTCCTCAATATTTGTATTCGCTACCTTATTTCTAATATCTAGGTAGCTCAATCTTTTTCAATAGACCTTATTAGATCTGACGTCAGAAACCCTTATTAGACCTTTTAAATCTTTTAAATCTTTTTATTGTGTTTGAAACGTTTTCTTAGATAAGGTAGCCTATTAGGGACTTCACTTGCCAACAGAACTTAAGTACAGTGGCTATAAAACCTTATTGATCTATTTAGACCTTATTAGATCTTGTTGTCCTCAATCTTGTCCTCAATCTTTGTATTCGCTACCTTATTTCTAATATCTAGGTAGCTCAATCTTTTTCAATAGACCTTATTAGATCTGACGTCAGAAACCCTTATTAGACCTTTTAAATCTTTTAAATCTTTTTATTGTGTTTGAAACGTTTTCTTAGATAAGGTAGCCTATTAGGGACTTCACTTGTCAACAGAACTTAAGTACAGTGGCTATAAGACCTTATTGACCTATTTAGACCTTATTAGATCTTGTTGTCCTCAATCTTGTCCTCAATCTTTGCATTCGCTACCTTATTTCTAATATCTAGGTAGCTCAATCTTTTTCAATAGATCTTATTAGATCTGACGTCAGAAACCCTTATTAGACCTTTTAAATCTTTTAAATCTTTTTATTGTGTTTGAAACGTTTTCTTAGATAAGGTAGCCTATTAGGGACTTCACTTGTCAACAGAACTTAAGTACAGTGGCTATAAGACCTTATTGATCTATTTAGACCTTATTAGATCTTGTTGTCCTCAATCTTGTCCTCAATCTTTGTATTCGCTACCTTATTTCTAATATCTAGGTAGCTCAATCTTTTTCAATAGACCTTATTAGATCTGACGTCAGAAACCCTTATTAGACCTTTTAAATCTTTTAAATCTTTTTATTGTGTTTGAAACCATTTCTTAAATAAGGTAGCCTATTAGGGACTTCACTTGTCAACAGAACTTAAGTACAGTGGCTATAAGACCTTATTGACCTATTTAGACCTTATTAGATCTTGTTGTCCTCAATCTTGTCCTCAATCTTTGTATTCGCTACCTTATTTCTAATATCTAGGTAGCTCAATCTTTTTCAATAGACCTTATTAGATCTGACGTCAGAAGCCCTTATTAGACCTTTTAAATCTTTTAAATCTTTTTATTGTGTTTGAAACGTTTTCTTAGATAAGGTAGCCTATTAGGGACTTCACTTGTCAACAGAACTTAGGTACAGTGGCTATAAGACCTTATTGACCTATTTAGACCTTATTAGATCTTGTTGTCCTCAATCTTGTCCTCAATCTTTGTATTCGCTACCTTATTTCTAATATCTAGGTAGCTCAATCTTTTTCAATAGACCTTATTAGATCTGACGTCAGAAACCCTTATTAGACCTTTTAAATCTTTTAAGTCTTTTTATTGTGTTTGAAACGTTTTCTTAGATAAGGTAGCCTATTAGGGACTTCACTTGTCAACAGAACTTAAGTACAGTGGCTATAAGACCTTATTCACCTATTTTGACCTTATTAGATCTTGTTGTCCTCAATCTTGTCCTCAATCTTTGTATTCGCTACCTTATTTCTAATATCTAGGTAGCTCAATCTTTTTCAATAGACCTTATTAGATCTGACGTCAGAAACCCTTATTAGACCTTTTAAATCTTTTAAATCTTTTTATTGTGTTTGAAACGTTTTCTTAGATAAGGTAGCCTATTAGGGACTTCACTTGTCAACAGAACTTAAGTACAGTGGCTATAAGACCTTATTGACCTATTTAGACCTTATTAGATCTTGTTGTCCTCAATCTTGTCCTCAATCTTTGTATTCGCTACCTTATTTCTAATATCTAGGTAGCTCAATCTTTTTCAATAGACCTTATTAGATCTGACGTCAGAAACCCTTATTAGACCTTTTAAATCTTTTAAATCTTTTTATTGTGTTTGAAACGTTTTCTTAGATAAGGTAGCCTATTAGGGACTTCACTTGTCAACAGAACTTAAGTACAGTTGCTATAAGACCTTATTGACCTATTTAGACCTTATTAGATCTTGTTGTCCTCAATCTTGTCCTCAATCTTTGTATTCGCTACCTTATTTCTAATATCTAGGTAGCTCAATCTTTTTCAATAGACCTTATTAGATCTGACGTCAGAAACCCTTATTAGACCTTTTAAATCTTTTAAATCTTTTTATTGTGTTTGAAAAGTTTTCTTAGATAAGGTAGCCTATTAGGGACTTCACTTGTCAACAGAACTTAAGTACAGCGGCTATAAGACCTTATTGACCTATTTATACCTTATTAGATCTTGTTGTCCTCAATCTTGTCCTCAATCTTTGTATTTGCTACCTTATTTCTAATATCTAGGTAGCTCAATCTTTTTCAATAGACCTTATTAGATCTGACGTCAGAAACCCTAATTAAACCTTTTCAATCTTTTAAATCTTTTTATTGTGTTTGAAACGTTTTCTTAGATAAGGTAGCCTATTAGGGACTTCACTTGTCAACAGAACTTAAGTACAGTGGCAATAAGACCTTATTGACCTATTTAGGCCTTATTAGATCTTGTTGTCCTCAATCTTGTCCTCAATCTTTGTATTCGCTACCTTATTTCTAATATCTAGGTAGCTCAATCTTTTTCAATAGACCTTATTAGATCTGACGTCAGAAACCCTTATTAGACCTTTTAAATCTTTTAAATCTTTTTATTGTGTTTGAAACGTTTTCTTAGATAAGGTAGCCTATTAGGGACTTCACTTGTCAACAGAACTTAAGTACAGTGGCTATAAGACCTTATTCACCTATTTAGACCTTATTAGATCTTGTTGTCCTCAATCTTGTCCTCAATCTTTGTATTCGCTACCTTATTTCTAATATCTAGGTAGCTCAATCTTTTTCAATAGACCTTATTAGATCTGACGTCAGAAACCCTTATTAGACCTTTTAAATCTTTTAAATCTTTTTATTGTGTTTGAAACGTTTTCTTAGATAAGGTAGCCTATTAGGGACTTCACTTGTCAACAGAACTTAAGTACAGTGGCTATAAGACCTTATTGACCTATTTAGACCTTATTAGATCTTGTTGTCCTCAATCTTGTCCTCAATCTTTGTATTCGCTACCTTATTTCTAATATCTAGGTAGCTCAATCTTTTTCAATAGACCTTATTAGATCTGACGTCAGAAACCCTTATTAGACCTTTTAAATCTTTTAAATCTTTTTATTGTGTTTGAAACGTTTTCTTAGATAAGGTAGCCTATTAGGGACTTCACTTGTCAACAGAACTTAAGTACAGTGGCTATAAGACCTTATTCACCTATTTTGACCTTATTAGATCTTGTTGTCCTCAATCTTGTCCTCAATCTTTGTATTCGCTACCTTATTTCTAATATCTAGGTAGCTCAATCTTTTTCAATAGACCTTATTAGATCTGACGTCAGAAACCCTTATTAGACCTTTTAAATCTTTTAAATCTTTTTATTGTGTTTGAAACGTTTTCTTAGATAAGGTAGCCTATTAGGGACTTCACTTGTCAACAGAACTTAAGTACAGTGGCTATAAGACCTTATTGACCTATTTAGACCTTATTAGATCTTGTTGTCCTCAATCTTGTCCTCAATCTTTGTATTCGCTACCTTATTTCTAATATCTAGGTAGCTCAATCTTTTTCAATAGACCTTATTAGATCTGACGTCAGAAACCCTTATTAGACCTTTTAAATCTTTTAAATCTTTTTATTGTGTTTGAAACGTTTTCTTAGATAAGGTAGCCTATTAGGGACTTCACTTGTCAACAGAACTTAAGTACAGTTGCTATAAGACCTTATTGACCTATTTAGACCTTATTAGATCTTGTTGTCCTCAATCTTGTCCTCAATCTTTGTATTCGCTACCTTATTTCTAATATCTAGGTAGCTCAATCTTTTTCAATAGACCTTATTAGATCTGACGTCAGAAACCCTTATTAGACCTTTTAAATCTTTTAAATCTTTTTATTGTGTTTGAAACGTTTCCTTAGATAAGGTAGCCTATTAGGGACTTCACTTGTCAACAGAACTTAAGTACAGCGGCTATAAGACCTTATTGACCTATTTAGACCTTATTAGATCTTGTTGTCCTCAATCTTGTCCTCAATCTTTGTATTCGCTACCTTATTTCTAATATCTAGGTAGCTCAATCTTTTTCAATAGACCTTATTAGATCTGACGTCAGAAACTCTTATTAAACCTTTTCAATCTTTTAAATCTTTTTATTGTGTTTGAAACGTTTTCTTAGATAAGGTAGCCTATTAGGGACTTCACTTGTCAACAGAACTTAAGTACAGTGGCAATAAGACCTTATTGACCTATTTAGGCCTTATTAGATCTTGTTGTCCTCAATCTTGTCCTCAATCTTTGTATTCGCTACCTTATTTCTAATATCTAGGTAGCTCAATCTTTTTCAATAGACCTTATTAGATCTGACGTCAGAAACCCTTATTAGACCTTTTAAATCTTTTAAATCTTTTTATTGTGTTTGAAACGTTTTCTTAGATAAGGTAGCCTATTAGGGACTTCACTTGTCAACAGAACTTAAGTACAGTGGCTATAAGACCTTATTGACCTATTTAGACCTTATTAGATCTTGTTGTCCTCAATCTTGTCCTCAATATTTGTATTCGCTACCTTATTTCTAATATCTAGGTAGCTCAATCTTTTTCAATAGACCTTATTAGATCTGACGTCAGAAACCCTTATTAGACCTTTTAAATCTTTTAAATCTTTTTATTGTGTTTGAAACGTTTTCTTAGATAAGGTAGCCTATTAGGGACTTCACTTGTCAACAGAACTTAAGTACAGTGGCTATAAAACCTTATTGATCTATTTAGACCTTATTAGATCTTGTTGTCCTCAATCTTGTCCTCAATCTTTGTATTCGCTACCTTATTTCTAATATCTAGGTAGCTCAATCTTTTTCAATAGACCTTATTAGATCTGACGTCAGAAACCCTTATTAGACCTTTTAAATCTTTTAAATCTTTTTATTGTGTTTGAAACGTTTTCTTAGATAAGGTAGCCTATTAGGGACTTCACTTGTCAACAGAACTTAAGTACAGTGGCTATAAGACCTTATTGACCTATTTAGACCTTATTAGATCTTGTTGTCCTCAATCTTGTCCTCAATCTTTGCATTCGCTACCTTATTTCTAATATCTAGGTAGCTCAATCTTTTTCAATAGATCTTATTAGATCTGACGTCAGAAACCCTTATTAGACCTTTTAAATCTTTTAAATCTTTTTATTGTGTTTGAAACGTTTTCTTAGATAAGGTAGCCTATTAGGGACTTCACTTGTCAACAGAACTTAAGTACAGTGGCTATAAGACCTTATTGATCTATTTAGACCTTATTAGATCTTGTTGTCCTCAATCTTGTCCTCAATCTTTGTATTCGCTACCTTATTTCTAATATCTAGGTAGCTCAATCTTTTTCAATAGACCTTATTAGATCTGACGTCAGAAACCCTTATTAGACCTTTTAAATCTTTTAAATCTTTTTATTGTGTTTGAAACCATTTCTTAAATAAGGTAGCCTATTAGGGACTTCACTTGTCAACAGAACTTAAGTACAGTGGCTATAAGACCTTATTGACCTATTTAGACCTTATTAGATCTTGTTGTCCTCAATCTTGTCCTCAATCTTTGTATTCGCTACCTTATTTCTAATATCTAGGTAGCTCAATCTTTTTCAATAGACCTTATTAGATCTGACGTCAGAAGCCCTTATTAGACCTTTTAAATCTTTTAAATCTTTTTATTGTGTTTGAAACGTTTTCTTAGATAAGGTAGCCTATTAGGGACTTCACTTGTCAACAGAACTTAGGTACAGTGGCTATAAGACCTTATTGACCTATTTAGACCTTATTAGATCTTGTTGTCCTCAATCTTGTCCTCAATCTTTGTATTCGCTACCTTATTTCTAATATCTAGGTAGCTCAATCTTTTTCAATAGACCTTATTAGATCTGACGTCAGAAACCCTTATTAGACCTTTTAAATCTTTTAAGTCTTTTTATTGTGTTTGAAACGTTTTCTTAGATAAGGTAGCCTATTTGGGACTTCACTTGTCAACAGAACTTAAGTACAGTGGCTATAAGACCTTATTGACCTATTTAGACCTTATTAGATCTTGTTGTCCTCAATCTTGTCCTCAATATTTGTATTCGCTACATTATTTCTAATATCTAGGTAGCTCAATCTTTTTCAATAGACCTTATTAGATCTGATGTCAGAAACCCTTATTAGACCTTTTAAATCTTTTAAATCTTTTTATTGTGTTTGAAACGTTTTCTTAGATAAGGTAGCCTATTAGGGACTTCACTTGTCAACAGAACTTAACTACAGTGGCTATAAGACCTTATTAACCTATTTAGACCTTATTAGATCTTGTTGTCCTCAATCTTGTCCTCAATCTTTGTAATCGCTACCTTATTTCTAATATCTAGGTAGCTCAATCTTTTTTCAATAGACCTTATTAGATCTGACGTCAGAAACCCTTATTAGACCTTTTAAATCTTTTAAATCTTTTTATTGTGTTTGAAACGTTTTCTTAGATAAGGTAGCCTATTAGGGACTTCACTTGTCAACAGAACTTAATTACAGTGGCTATAAGACCTTATTGGCCTATTTAGACCTTATTAGATCTTGTTGTCCTCAATCTTGTCCTCAATCTTTGTATTCGCTACCTTATTTCTAATATCTAGGTAGCTCAATCTTTTTCAATAGACCTTATTAGATCTGACGTCAGAAACCCTTATTAGACCTTTTAAATCTTTTAAATCTTTTTATTGTGTTTGAAACGTTTTCTTAGATAAGGTAGCCTATTAGGGACTTCACTTGTCAACAGAACTTAAGTACAGTTGCTATAAGACCTTATTGACCTATTTAGACCTTATTAGATCTTGTTGTCCTCAATCTTGTCCTCAATCTTTGTATTCGCTACCTTATTTCTAATATCTAGGTAGCTCAATCTTTTTCAATAGACCTTATTAGATCTGACGTCAGAAACCCTTATTAGACCTTTTAAATCTTTTAAATCTTTTTATTGTGTTTGAAACGTTTTCTTAGATAAGGTAGCCTATTAGGGACTTCACTTGTCAACAGAACTTAAGTACAGTGGCTATAAGACCTTATTGACCTATTTAGACCTTATTAGATCTTGTTGTCCTCAATCTTGTCCTCAATCTTTGTATTCGCTACCTTATTTCTAATATCTAGGTAGCTCAATCTTTTTCAATAGACCTTATTAGATCTGACGTCAGAAACCCTTATTAGACCTTTTAAATCTTTTAAATCTTTTTATTGTGTTTGAAACGTTTTCTTAGATAAGGTAGCCTATTAGGGACTTCACTTGTCAACAGAACTTAAGTACAGTGGCTATAAGACCTTATTGACCTATTTAGACCTTATTAGATCTTGTTGTCCTCAATCTTGTCCTCAATCTTTGTATTCGCTACCTTATTTCTAATATCTAGGTAGCTCAATCTTTTTCAATAGACCTTATTAGATCTGACGTCAGAAACCCTTATTAGACCTTTTAAATCTTTTAAATCTTTTTATTGTGTTTGAAACGTTTTCTTAGATAAGGTAGCCTATTAGGGACTTCACTTGTCAACAGAACTTAAGTACAGTGGCTATAAGACCTTATTCACCTATTTAGACCTTATTAGATCTTGTTGTCCTCAATCTTGTCCTCAATCTTTGTATTCGCTACCTTATTTCTAATATCTAGGTAGCTCAATCTTTTTCAATAGACCTTATTAGATCTGACGTCAGAAACCCTTATTAGACCTTTTAAATCTTTTAAATCTTTTTATTGTGTTTGAAACGTTTTCTTAGATAAGGTAGCCTATTAGGGACTTCACTTGTCAACAGAACTTAAGTACAGTGGCTATAAGACCTTATTGACCTATTTAGACCTTATTAGATCTTGTTGTCCTCAATCTTGTGCTCAATCTTTGTATTCGCTACCTTATTTCTAATATCTAGGTAGCTCAATCTTTTTCAATAGACCTTATTAGATCTGACGTCAGAAACCCTTATTAGACCTTTTAAATCTTTTAAATCTTTTTATTGTGTTTGAAACGTTTTCTTAGATAAGGTAGCCTATTAGGGACTTCACTTGTCAACAGAACTTAAGTACAGTTGCTATAAGACCTTATTGACCTATTTAGACCTTATTAGATCTTGTTGTCCTCAATCTTGTCCTCAATCTTTGTATTCGCTACCTTATTTCTAATATCTAGGTAGCTCAATCTTTTTCAATAGACCTTATTAGATCTGACGTCAGAAACCCTTATTAGACCTTTTAAATCTTTTAAATCTTTTTATTGTGTTTGAAACGTTTTCTTAGATAAGGTAGCCTATTAGGGACTTCACTTGTCAACAGAACTTAAGTACAGTGGCTATAAGACCTTATTGACCTATTTAGACCTTATTAGATCTTGTTGTCCTCATTCTTGTCCTCAATCTTTGTATTCGCTACCTTATTTCTAATATCTAGGTAGCTCAATCTTTTTCAATAGACCTTATTAGATCTGACGTCAGAAACCCTTATTAGACCTTTTAAATCTTTTAAATCTTTTTATTGTGTTTGAAACGTTTTCTTAGATAAGGTAGCCTATTAGGGACTTCACTTGTCAACAGAACTTAAGTACAGTGGCTATAAGACCTTATTGATCTATTTAGACCTTATTAGATCTTGTTGTCCTCAATCTTGTCCTCAATCTTTGTATTCGCTACCTTATTTCTAATATCTAGGTAGCTCAATCTTATTCAATAGACCTTATTAGATCTGACGTCAGAAACCCTTATTAGACCTTTTAAATCTTTTAAATCTTTTTATTGTGTGTTTGAAACGTTTCCTTAGATAAGGTAGCCTATTAGGGACTTCACTTGTCAACAGAACTTAAGTACAGCGGCTATAAGACCTTATTGACCTATTTAGACCTTATTAGATCTTGTTGTCCTCAATCTTGTCCTCAATCTTTGTATTCGCTACCTTATTTCTAATATCTAGGTAGCTCAATCTTTTTCAATAGACCTTATTAGATCTGACGTCAGAAACTCTTATTAAACCTTTTCAATCTTTTAAATCTTTTTATTGTGTTTGAAACGTTTTCTTAGATAAGGTAGCCTATTAGGGACTTCACTTGTCAACAGAACTTAAGTACAGTGGCAATAAGACCTTATTGACCTATTTAGGCCTTATTAGATCTTGTTGTCCTCAATCTTGTCCTCAATCTTTGTATTCGCTACCTTATTTCTAATATCTAGGTAGCTCAATCTTTTTCAATAGACCTTATTAGATCTGACGTCAGAAACCCTTATTAGACCTTTTAAATCTTTTAAATCTTTTTATTGTGTTTGAAACGTTTTCTTAGATAAGGTAGCCTATTAGGGACTTCACTTGTCAACAGAACTTAAGTACAGTGGCTATAAGACCTTATTGACCTATTTAGACCTTATTAGATCTTGTTGTCCTCAATCTTGTCCTCAATATTTGTATTCGCTACCTTATTTCTAATATCTAGGTAGCTCAATCTTTTTCAATAGACCTTATTAGATCTGACGTCAGAAACCCTTATTAGACCTTTTAAATCTTTTAAATCTTTTTATTGTGTTTGAAACGTTTTCTTAGATAAGGTAGCCTATTAGGGACTTCACTTGTCAACAGAACTTAAGTACAGTGGCTATAAAACCTTATTGATCTATTTAGACCTTATTAGATCTTGTTGTCCTCAATCTTGTCCTCAATCTTTGTATTCGCTACCTTATTTCTAATATCTAGGTAGCTCAATCTTTTTCAATAGACCTTATTAGATCTGACGTCAGAAACCCTTATTAGACCTTTTAAATCTTTTAAATCTTTTTATTGTGTTTGAAACGTTTTCTTAGATAAGGTAGCCTATTAGGGACTTCACTTGTCAACAGAACTTAAGTACAGTGGCTATAAGACCTTATTGACCTATTTAGACCTTATTAGATCTTGTTGTCCTCAATCTTGTCCTCAATCTTTGCATTCGCTACCTTATTTCTAATATCTAGGTAGCTCAATCTTTTTCAATAGATCTTATTAGATTCTGACGTCAGAAACCCTTATTAGACCTTTTAAATCTTTTAAATCTTTTTATTGTGTTTGAAACGTTTTCTTAGATAAGGTAGCCTATTAGGGACTTCACTTGTCAACAGAACTTAAGTACAGTGGCTATAAGACCTTATTGATCTATTTAGACCTTATTAGATCTTGTTGTCCTCAATCTTGTCCTCAATCTTTGTATTCGCTACCTTATTTCTAATATCTAGGTAGCTCAATCTTTTTCAATAGACCTTATTAGATCTGACGTCAGAAA
>NW_027063336.1:0-37630 GCF_032884065.1 Artemia franciscana | reverse complement strand
AAAAAATGAAGATATTAGACTATTTTATGATTGCAAATGGTAAAGAATGTGATTAAAGGCTCTTTTCCTATTTCAAAAGTTTTAGTTTTCGAGGGTAATAGCTAAGTATGTTGAAAAAATGAAGATATTAGACTATTTTATGATTGCACATGGTAAAGAATGTGATTAAAGGCTCTTTTCCTATTTCAAAAGTTTTAGTTTTCGAGGGTAATAGCTACGTATGAAGAAAAAATGAAGATATTAGACTATTTTATGATTGCAAATGGTAAAGAAGGTGATTAAAGGCTCTTTTCCTATTTCAAAAGTTTTAGTTTTCGAGGGTAATAGCTACGTATGTTGAAAAAATGAAGATATTAGACTATTTTATGATTGCAAATGGTAAAGAATGTGATTAATGGCTCTTTTCCTATTTCAAAACTTTTATTTTTCGAGGGTAATAGCTACGTATGTTTGAAAAATGAAGATATTAGACTATTTTATGATTGCACATGGTAAAGAATGTGATTAAAGGCTCTTTTCCTATTTCAAAAGTTTTAGTTTTCGAGGGTAATAGCTACGTATGAAGAAAAAATGAAGATATTAGACTATTTTATGATTGCAAATGGTAAAGAATGTGATTAAAGGCTCTTTTCCTATGTCAAAAGTTTTAGTTTTCGAAGGTAATAGCTTTGTCTGTGGAAAAAATGAAGATATTAGACTATTTTATGATTGCACATGGTAAAGAATGTGTTTAAAGGCTCTTTTCCCTATTTCAAAAGTTTTAGTTTTCGAGGGTAATAGCTATGTCTGTGGAAAAAATGAAGATATTAGACTATTTTATGATTGCACATGGTAAAGTATGTGATTAAAGGCTCTTTTCCTATGTCAAAAGTTTTAGTTTTCGAGGGTAATAGCTTTGTCTGTGGAAAAAAGTGAAGATATTAGACAATTTTATGATTGCACATGGTAAAGAATGTGATTAAGAGGCTCTTTTCCTATTTCAAAAGTTTTAGTTTCGAGGGTAAATAGCTACGTATGTTGAAAAAATGAAGATATTAGACTATTTTATGATTGCAAATGGTAAAGAATGTGATTAAAGGCTCTTTTCCTATGTCAAAAGTTTTAGTTTTCGAGGGTAATAGCTACGTATGTTGAAAAAATGAAGATATTAGACTATTTTATGATTGCAAATGGTAAAGAATGTGATTAAAGGCTCTCCTCCTATGTCAAAAGTTTTAGTTTTCGAGGGTAATAGCTACGTATGTTGAAAAAATGAAGATATTAGACTATTTTATTATTGCAAATGGTAAAGAATGTGATTAAAGGCTCTTTTCCTATTTCAAAAGTTTTAGTTTTCGAGGGTAATAGTTACGTATGATGAAAAAATGAAGATATTAGACTATTTTATGATCGCAAATGGTTAAAAATGTGATTAAAGGCTCTTTTCCTATGTCAAAAGTTTTAGTTTTCGAGGGTAATAGCTACGTATGTTGAAAAAATGAAGATATTAGACTATTTTATTATTGCAAATGGTAAAGAATGTGATTAAAGGCTCTTTTCCTATTTCAAAAGTTTTAGTTTTCGAGGGTAATAGCTACGTATGTTGAAAAAATGAAGATATTAGACTATTTTATGATTGCACATGGTAAAGAATGTGATTAAAGGCTCTTTTCCTATTTCAAAAGTTTTAGTTTTCGAGGGTAATAGCTACGTATGTTGAAAAAATGAAGATATTAGACTATTTTATGATTGCAAATGGTAAAGAATGTGATTAAAGGCTCTTTTCCCTATTTCAAAAGTTTTAGTTTTCGAGGGTAATAGCTAAGTATGTTGAAAAAATGAAGATTTAGACTATTTTATGATTGCACATGGTAAAGAATGTGATTAAAGGCTCTTTTCTTATTTAAAAAGTTTTAGTTTTGGAGGGTAATAGCTACGTATGTTGAAAAAATGAAGATATTACACTATTTATGATTGCAAATGGTAAGGAATGTGATTAAAGGCTCTTTTCCTATGTCAAAAGTTTTAGTTTTCGAGGGTAATAGCTACGCATGTTGAAAAAATGAAGATATTAGAAAATTTTATGATTGCAAATGGTAAAGAATGTGATTAAAGGCTCTTTTCCTATTTCAAAAGTTTTAGTTTTCGAGGGTAATAGCTACGTATGTTGAAAAAATGAAGATATTAGACTATTTTATGATTGCAAATGGTAAAGAATGTGATTAAAGGCTCTTTTCCTATGTCAAAAGTTTTAGTTTTCGAGGGTAATAGCTACGTATGTTGAAAAAATGAAGATATTAGACTATTTTATGATTGCAAATGGTAAAGAATGTGATTAAAGCTCTTTTCCTACTTCAAAAGTTTTAGTTTTCGAGGTAATAGCTACGTATGTTGAAAAAATGAAGATATTAGACTATTTTATGATTGCAAATGGTAAAGAATGTGATTAAAGGCTCTTTTCCTATGTCAAAAGTTTAGTTTTCGAGGGTAATAGCTACGTATGTTGAAAAAATGAAGATATTAGACTATTTTATGATTGCAAATGGTAGAGAATGTGATTAAAGGCTCTTTTCCTATTTGAAAAGTTCTAGTTTTCGAGGGTAATAGCTACGTATGTTGAAAAAAATGAAGATATTAGACTATTTTATGATTGCAAATGGTTAAGAATGTGATTAAAGGCTCTTTTCGTATTTCAAAAGTTTTAGTTTTCGAGGGTAATAGCTACGTAAGTTGAAAAAATGAAGATATTAGACTATGTTATGATTGCAAATGGTAAAGAATGTGATTAAAGTCTCTTTTTCCTATTTCCAAAGTTTTAGTTTTCGAGGGTAATAGCTACGTATGTTGAAAAAAATGAAGATATTAGACTATTTTATGATGCACATGGTAAAGACTGTGATTAAAGGCTCTTTTCCTATTTCAAAAGTTTTAGTTTCGAGGGTAATAGCTACTTATGTTGAAAAAATGAAGATATTAGACTATTTATGATTGCACATGGTAAAGAATGTGATTAAAGGCTCTTTTCCTATGTCAAAAGTTTTAGTTTTCGAGGGTAATAGCAACGTATGTTGAAAAAATGAAGATATTAGACTATTTTATGATTGCAAATTGTAAAGAATGTGATTAAAGGCTCTTTTCCTATTTCAAAAGTTTTAGTTTTCGAGGGAAATAGCTTTGTCTGTGGGAAAAAATGAAGATATTAGACAATTTTATGATTGCACATGGTAAAGAATGTGATTAAAGGCTCTTTTCCTATGACAAAAGTTTTAGTTTTCGAGGGTAATAGCTACGTATGTTGAAAAATCGAAGATATTAGACTATTTTATGATTGCAAATGGTAAAGAATGTGACTAAAGGCTCTTTTCCTATGTCAAAAGTTTTAGTTTTCCAGGGTAATAGCTACGTATGTTGAAAAATGTAGATATTAGACTATTTTATGATTGCAAATGGTAAAGAATGTGATTAAAGGCTCTTTTCCTATTTCAAAAGTTTTAGTTTTCGAGGGTAATAGCTTTGTCCGTGGAAAAAATGAAGATATTAGACTATTTTATGATTGCACATGGTAAAGAATGTGATTAAAGGCTCTTTTCCTATTTCAAAAGTTTTAGTTTTCGAGGGTAATAGCTATGTCTGTGGAAAAAATGAAGATATTAGGACTATTTTATGATTGCACATGGTAAAGTGTGTGATTAAAGGCTCTTTTCCTATGTCAAAGTTTTAGTTTTCGAGGGTAATAGCTTTGTCTGTGGAAAAAATGAAGATATTAGACTATTTTATGATTGCAAATGGTAAAGAATGTGATTAAAGGCTCTTTTCCTATGTCAAAAGTTTTAGTTTTCGAGGGTAATAGCTTTGTCTGTGGAAAAAATGAAGATATTAGACTATTTTATGATTGCACATGGTAAAGAATGTGTTTAAAGGCTCTTTTCCTATTTCAAAAGTTTTAGTTTTCGAGGGTAATAGCTATGTCTGTGGAAAAAATGAAGATATTAGACTATTTTATGATTGCACATGGTAAAGTATGTGATTAAAGGCTCTTTTCCTATGTCAAAATTTTTAGTTTTCGAGGGTAATAGCTTTGTCTGTGAAAAAGTGAAGATATTAGACAATTTTATGATTGCACATGGTAAAGAATGTGATTAAAGGCTCTTTTCCTATTTCAAAAGTTTTAGTTTTCGAGGGTAATAGCTACGTATGTTGAAAAAATGAAGATATTAGACTATTTTATGATTGCAAATGGTAAAGAATGTGATTAAAGGCTCTTTTCCTATGTCAAAAGTTTTAGTTTTCGAGGGTAATAGCTACGTATGTTGAAAAAATGAAGATATTAGACTATTTTATGATTGCAAATGGTAAAGAATGTGATTAAAGGCTCTCCTCCTATGTCAAAAGTTTTAGTTTTCGAGGGTAATAGCTACGTATGTTGAAAAAATGAAGATATTAGACTATTTTATTATTGCAAATGGTAAAGAATGTGATTAAAGGCTCTTTTCCTATTTCAAAAGTTTTAGTTTTTGAGGGTAATAGTTACGTATGATGAAAAAATGAAGATATTACACTATTTTATGATCGCAAATGGTTAAAAATGTGATTAAAGGCTCTTTTCCTATGTCAAAAGTTTTAGTTTTCGAGGGTAATAGCTACGTATGTTGAAAAAATGAAGATATTAGACTATTTTATTATTGCAAATGGTAAAGAATGTGATTAAAGCTCTTTTCCTATTTCCAAAGTTTTAGTTTTCGAGGGTAATAGCTACGTATGTTGAAAAAATGAAGATATTAGACTATTTTATGATTGCACATGGTAAAGAATGTGATTAAAGGCTCTTTTCCTATTTCAAAAGTTTTAGTTTTCGAGGGTAATAGCTACGTATGTTGAAAAAATGAAGATATTAGACTATTTTATGATTGCAAATGGTAAAGAATGTGATTAAAGGCTCTTTTCCTATTTCAAAAGTTTTAGTTTTCGAGGGTAATAGCTAAGTATGTTGAAAAAATGAAGATTTAGACTATTTTATGATTGCACATGGTAAAGAATGTGATTAAAGGCTCTTTTCTTATTTAAAAAGTTTTAGTTTTGGAGGGTAATAGCTACGTATGTTGAAAAAATGAAGATATTACACTATTTTATGATTGCAAATGGTAAGGAATGTGATTAAAGGCTCTTTTCCTATGTCAAAAGTTTTAGTTTTCGAGGGTAATAGCTACGCATGTTGAAAAAAAGAAGATATTAGAAAATTTTATGATTGCAAATGGTAAAGAATGTGATTAAAGGCTCTTTTCCTATTTCAAAAGTTTTAGTTTTCGAGGGTAATAGCTACGTATGTTGAAAAAATGAAGATATTAGACTATTTTATGATTGCAAATGGTAAAGAATGTGATTAAAGGCTCTTTTCCTATGTCAAAAGTTTTAGTTTTCGAGGGTAATAGCTACGTATGTTGAAACAATGAAGATATTAGACTATTTTATGATTGCAAATGGTAAAGAATGTGATTAAAGGCTCTTTTCCTACTTCAAAAGTTTTAGTTTTCGAGGGTAATAGCTACGTATGTTGAAAAAATGAAGATATTAGACGATTTTATGATTGTAAATGGTAAAGAATGTGATTAAAGGCTTTTTTCCTATTTCAAAAGTTTTAGTTTTCGGGGGTAAGAGCTTTTTCTGTGGAAAAAATGAAGATATTAGACAATTTTATGATTGCACATGGTAAAGAATGTGATTAAAGGATCTTTTCCTATTTCAAAAGTTTTAGTTTTCGAGGGTAATAGCTACGTATGTTGAAAAAATGAAGATATTAGACTATTTTATGATTGCAAATGGTAAAGAATGTGATTAAAGGCTCTTTTCCTATTTCAAAAGTTTTAGTTTTCGAGGGTAATAGCTACGTATGTTGAAAAAATGAAGATATTAGACTATTTTATGATTGCACATGGTAAAGAATGTGATTAAAGGCTCTTTTCCTATTTCAAAAGTTTTAGTTTTCAAGGGTAATAGCTACGTATGAAGAAAAAATGAACATATTAGACTATTTTATGATTGCAAATGGTAAAGAAGGTGATTAAAGGCTCTTTTCCTATTTCAAAAGTTTTAGTTTTCGAGGGTAATAGCTACGTATGTTGAAAAAATGAAGATATTAGACTATTTTATGATTGCAAATGGTAAAGAATGTGATTAAAGGCTCTTTTCCTATTTCAAAAGTTTTATTTTTCGAGGGGAATAGCTACGTATGTTGAAAAAATGAAGATATTAGACTATTTTATGATTGCACATGGTAAAGAATGTGATTAAAGGCTCTTTTCCTATTTCAAAAGTTTTAGTTTTCGAGGGTAATAGCTACGTATGAAGAAAAAATGAAGATATTAGACTATTTTATGATTGCAAATGGTAAAGAATGTGATTAAAGGCTCTTTTCCTATTTCAAAAGTTTTAGTTTTCGAGGGTAATAGCTAAGTATGTTGAAAAAATGAAGATATTAGACTATTTTATGATTGCACATGGTAAAGAATGTGATTAAAGGCTCTTTTCCTATTTCAAAAGTTTTAGTTTTCGAGGCTAATAGCTACGTATGAAGAAAAAATGAAGATATAAGACTATTTTATGATTGCAAATGGTAAAGAAGGTGATTAAAGGCTCTTTTCCTATTTCAAAAGTTTTAGTTTTCGAGGGTAATAGCTACGTATGTTGAAAAAATGAAGATATTAGACTATTTTATGATTGCAAATGGTAAAGAATGTGATTAATGGCTCTTTTCCTATTTCAAAACTTTTATTTTTCGAGGGTAATAGCTACGTATGTTGGAAAAATGAAGATATTAGACTATTTTATGATTGCACATGGTAAAGAATGTGATTAAAGGCTCTTTTCCTATTTCAAAAGTTTTAGTTTTCGAGGGTAATAGCTACGTATGAAGAAAAAATGAAGATATTAGACTATTTTATGATTGCAAATGGTAAAGAATGTGATTAAATGCTCTTTTCCTATGTCAAAAGTTTTAGTTTTCGAAGGTAATAGCTTTGTCTGTGGAAAAAAATGAAGATATTAGACTATTTTATGATTGCACATGGTAAAGAATGTGTTTAAAGGCTCTTTTCCTATTTCAAAAGTTTTAGTTTTCGAGGGTAATAGCTATGTCTGTGGAAAAAATGAAGATATTAGACTATTTTATGATTGCACATGGTAAAGTATGTGATTAAAGGCTCTTTTCCTATGTCAAAAGTTTTAGTTTTCGAGGGTAATAGCTTTGTCTGTGGAAAAAGTGAAGATATTAGACAATTTTATGATTGCACATGGTAAAGAATGTGATTAAAGGCTCTTTTCCTATTTCAAAAGTTTTAGTTTTCGAGGGTAATAGCTACGTATGTTGAAAAAATGAAGATATTAGACTATTTTATGATTGCAAATGGTAAAGAATGTGATTAAAGGCTCTTTTCCTATGTCAAAAGTTTTAGTTTTCGAGGGTAATAGCTACGTATGTTGAAAAAATGAAGATATTAGACTATTTTATGATTGCAAATGGTAAAGAATGTGATTAAAGGCTCTCCTCCTATGTCAAAAGTTTTAGTTTTCGAGGGTAATAGCTACGTATGTTGAAAAAATGAAGATATTAGACTATTTTATTATTGCAAATGGTAAAGAATGTGATTAAAGGCTCTTTTCCTATTTCAAAAGTTTTAGTTTTCGAGGGTAATAGTTACGTATGATGAAAAAATGAAGATATTAGACTATTTTATGATCGCAAATGGTTAAAAATGTGATTAAAGGCTCTTTTCCTATGTCAAAAGTTTTAGTTTTCGAGGGTAATAGCTACGTATGTTGAAAAAATGAAGATATTAGACTATTTTATTATTGCAAATGGTAAAGAATGTGATTAAAGGCTCTTTTCCTATTTCAAAAGTTTTAGTTTTCGAGGGTAATAGCTACGTATGTTGAAAAAATGAAGATATTAGACTATTTTATGATTGCACATGGTAAAGAATGTGATTAAAGGCTCTTTTCCTATTTCAAAAGTTTTAGTTTTCGAGGGTAATAGCTACGTATGTTGAAAAAATGAAGATATTAGACTATTTTATGATTGCAAATGGTAAAGAATGTGATTAAAGGCTCTTTTCCTATTTCAAAAGTTTTAGTTTTCGAGGGTAATAGCTAAGTATGTTGAAAAAATGAAGATTTAGACTATTTTATGATTGCACATGGTAAAGAATGTGATTAAAGGCTCTTTTCTTATTTAAAAAGTTTTAGTTTTGGAGGGTAATAGCTACGTATGTTGAAAAAATGAAGATATTACACTATTTTATGATTGCAAATGGTAAGGAATGTGATTAAAGGCTCTTTTCCTATGTAAAAAGTTTTAGTTTTCGAGGGTAATAGCTACGTATGTTGAAAAAATGAAGATATTAGAAAATTTTATGATTGCAAATGGTAAAGAATGTGATTAAAGGCTCTTTTCCTATTTCAAAAGTTTTAGTTTTCGAGGGTAATAGCTACGTATGTTGAAAAAATGAAGATATTAGACTATTTTATGATTGCAAATGGTAAAGAATGTGATTAAAGGCTCTTTTCCTATGTCAAAAGTTTTAGTTTTCGAGGGTAATAGCTACGTATGTTGAAAAAATGAAGATATTAGACTATTTTATGATTGCAAATGGTAAAGAATGTGATTAAAGGCTCTTTTCCTACTTCAAAAGTTTTAGTTTTCGAGGGTAATAGCTACGTATGTTGAAAAAATGAAGATATTAGACTATTTTATGATTGCAAATGGTAAAGAATGTGATTAAAGGCTCTTTTCCTATGTCAAAAGTTTTAGTTTTCGAGGGTAATAGCTACGTATGTTGAAAAAATGAAGATATTAGACTATTTTATGATTGCAAATGGTAGAGAATGTGATTAAAGGCTCTTTTCCTATTTGAAAAGTTCTAGTTTTCGAGGGTAATAGCTACGTATGTTGAAAAAAATGAAGATATTAGACTATTTTATGATTGCAAATGGTTAAGAATGTGATTAAAGGCTCTTTTCGTATTTCAAAAGTTTTAGTTTTCGAGGGTAATAGCTACGTAAGTTGAAAAAATGAAGATATTAGACTATGTTATGATTGCAAATGGTAAAGAATGTGATTAAAGTCTCTTTTCCTATTTCCAAAGTTTTAGTTTTCGAGGGTAATAGCTACGTATGTTGAAAAAATGAAGATATTAGACTATTTTATGATTGCACATGGTAAAGACTGTGATTAAAGGCTCTTTTCCTATTTCAAAAGTTTTAGTTTTCGAGGGTAATAGCTACTTATGTTGAAAAAATGAAGATATTAGACTATTTATGATTGCACATGGTAAAGAATGTGATTAAAGGCTCTTTTCCTATGTCAAAAGTTTTAGTTTTCGAGGGTAATAGCAACGTATGTTGAAAAAATGAAGATATTAGACTATTTTATGATTGCAAATGGTAAAGAATGTGATTAAAGGCTCTTTTCCTATTTCAAAAGTTTTAGTTTTCGAGGGAAATAGCTTTGTCTGTGGAAAAAATGAAGATATTAGACAATTTTATGATTGCACATGGTAAAGAATGTGATTAAAGGCTCTTTTCCTATGACAAAAGTTTTAGTTTTCGAGGGTAATAGCTACGTATGTTGAAAAATCGAAGATATTAGACTATTTTATGATTGCAAATGGTAAAGAATGTGACTAAAGGCTCTTTTCCTATGTCAAAAGTTTTAGTTTTCCAGGGTAATAGCTGCGTATGTTGAAAAATGTAGATATTAGACTATTTTATGATTGCAAATGGTAAAGAATGTGATTAAAGGCTCTTTTCCTATTTCAAAAGTTTTAGTTTTCGAGGGTAATAGCTTTGTCCGTGGAAAAAATGAAGATATTAGACTATTTTATGATTGCACATGGTAAAGAATGTGATTAAAGGCTCTTTTCCTATTTCAAAAGTTTTAGTTTTCGAGGGTAATAGCTATGTCTGTGGAAAAAATGAAGATATTAGACTATTTTATGATTGCACATGGTAAAGTATGTGATTAAAGGCTCTTTTCCTATGTCAAAAGTTTTAGTTTTCGAGGGTAATAGCTTTGTCTGTGGAAAAAATGAAGATATTAGACAATTTTATGATTGCACATGGTAAAGAATGTGATTAAAGGCTCTTTTCCTATTTCAAAAGTTTTAGTTTTCGAGGGTAATAGCTACGTATGTTGAAAAAATGAAGATATTAGACTATTTTATGATTGCACATGGTAAAGACTGTGATTAAAGGCTCTTTTCTTATTTCAAAAGTTTTAGTTTTCGAGCTGAATAGCTACTTATGTTGAAAAAATGAAGATATTAGACTATTTATGATTGCACATGGTAAAGAATGTGATTAAAGGCTCTTTTCCTATGTCAAAAGTTATAGTTTTCGAGGGTAATAGCAACGTATGTTGAAAAAATGAAGATATTAGACTATTTTATGATTGCAAATGGTAAAGAATGTGATTAAAGGCTCTTTTCCTATTTCAAAAGTTTTAGTTTTCGAGGGTAATAGCTTTGTCTGTGGAAAAAATGAAGATATTAGACAATTTTATGATTGCACATGGTAAAGAATGTGATTAAAGGCTCTTTTCCATTGACAAAAGTTTTAGTTTCCGAGAATAATAGCTACGTATGTTGAAAAAATGAAGATATTAGACTATTTTATGATTGCACATGGTAAAGAATGTGATTAAAGGCTCTTTTCCTATGTCAAAAGTTTTAGTTTTCGAGGGTAATAGCTACGTATGTTGACAAAATATAGATATTAGACTATTTTATGATTGCAAATGGTAAAGAATGTGATTAAAGGCTCTTTTCCTATTTCAAAAGTTATAGTTTTCTAGGGTAATAGCTTTGTCTGTGGAAAAAATGAAGATATAAGACTATTTTATGATTGGACATGGTAAAGAATGTGATTAAAGACTCTTTTCCTATTTCAAAAGTTTTAGTTTTCGAGGGTAATAGCTATGTCTGTGGAAAAAATGAAGATATTAGACTATTTAATGATTGCACATGGTAAAGAATGTGATTAAAGGCTCTTTTCCTATGTCAAAAGTTTTAGTTTTCGAGGGTAATAGCTTTGTCTGTGGAAAAAATGAAGATATTAGACAATTTTATGATTGCACATGGTAAAGAATGTGATTAAAGGCTCTTTTCCTATTTCAAAAGTTTTAGTTTTCGAGGGTAATGGCTACGTATGTTGAAAAAATGAAGATATTAGACTATTTTATGATTGCAAATGGTAAAGAATGTGATTAAAGGCTCTTTTCCTATTTCAAAAGTTTTAGTTTTCGAGGGTAATAGCTACGTATGTTGAAAAAATGAAGATATTAGACTATTTTATGATTGCAAATGGTAAAGAATGTGATTAAAGGCTCTTTTCCTATGTCAAAAGTTTTAGTTTTCGAGGGTAATAGCTACGTATGTTGAAAAAATGAAGATATTAGACTATTTTATGATTGCAAATGGTAAAGAATGTGATTAAAGGCTCTCCTCCTATGTCAAAAGATTTAGTTTTCGAGGGTAATAGCTACGTATGTTGAAAAAATGAAGATATTAGACTATTTTATGATTGCAAATGGTAAAGAATGTGATTAAAGGCTCTTTTCCTATTTCAAAAGTTTTAGTTTTGGAGAGTAATAGTTACGTTTGATGAAAAAATGAAGATATTAGACTATTTTATGATCGCAAATGGCTAAAAATGTGATTAAAGGCTCTTTTCCTATTTCAAAAGTTTTAGTTTTCGAGGGTAATAGCTACGTATGTTGAAAAAATGAAGATATTAGACTATTTTATGATTGCACATGGTAAAGAATGTGATTAAAGGCTCTTTTCCTATTTCAAAAGTTTTAGTTTTCGAGGGTAATAGCTACGTATGTTGAAAAAATGAAGATATTAGACTATTTTATGATTGCAAATGGTAAAGAATGTGATTAAAGGCTCTTTTCCTATTTCAAAAGTTTTAGTTTTCGAGGGTAATAGCTACGTATGTTGAAAAAATGAAGATATTAGACTATTTTATGATTGCAAATGGTAAAGAATGTGATTAAAGGCTCTTTTCCTATTTCAAAAGTTTTAGTTTTCGAGGGTAATAGCTACGTATGTTGAAAAAATGAAGATATTAGACTATTTTATGATTGCAAATGGTAAAGAATGTGATTAAAGGCTCTTTTCCTATTTCAAAAGTTTTAGTGTTCGAGGGTAATAGCTTTGTCTGTGGAAAAAATGAAGATATTAGACAATTTTTTGATTTCACATGGTAAAGAATGTGATTAAAGGCTCTTTTCCTATGACAAAAGTTTTAGTTTTCGAGGGTAATAGCTACGTATGTTGAAAAATTGAAGATATTTGACTATTTTATGATTGCAAATGGTAAAGAATGTGACTAAAGGCTCTTTTCCTATGTCAAAAGTTTTAGTTTTCGAGGGTAATAGCTACGTATGTTGAAAAAATGAAGATATTACACTATTTTATGATTGCAAATGGTAAGGAATGTGATTAAAGGCTCTTTTCCTATGTCAAAAGTTATAGTTTTCGAGGGTAATAGCTACGTATGTTGAAAAAATGAAGATATTAGAAAATTTTATGATTGCAAATGGTAAAGAATGTGATTAAAGGCTCTTTTCCTATTTTAAAAGTTTTAGTTTTCGAGGGTAGTAGCTACGTATGTTGCAAAAATGAAGATATTAGACTATTTTATGATTGCAAAAGGTAAAGAATGTGATTAAAGGCTCTTTTCGTATTTCAAAAGTTTTAGTTTTCGAGGGTAATAGCTACGTATGTTGAAAAAATGAAGATATTAGACTATTTTATGATTGCAAATGGTAAAGAATTTGATTAAAGTCTCTTTTCCTATTTCTAAAGTTTTAGTTTTCGAGGGTAATAGCTACGTATGTTGAAAAAATGAAGATATTAGACTATTTTATGATTGCACATGGTAAAGACTGTGATTAAAGGCTCTTTTCCTATTTCAAAAGTTTTAGTTTTCGAGGGTAATAGCTACTTATGTTGAAAAAATGAAGATATTAGACTATTTATGATTGCACATGGTAAAGAATGTGATTAAAGGCTCTTTTCCTATGTCAAAAATTTTAGTTTTCGAGGGTATTAGCAACGTATGTTGAAAAAATGAAGATATTAGACTATTTTATGATTGCAAATGGTAAAGAATGTGATTAAAGGCTCTTTTCCTATTTCAAAAGTTTTAGTTTTCGAGGGTAATAGCTATGTCTAAGGAAAAAATGAAGATATTAGACAATTTTATGATTGCACATGGTAAAGAATGTGATTAAAGGCTCTTTTCCTATGACAAAAGTTTTAGTTTTCGAGGATAATAGCTACGTATGTTGAAAAATTGAAGATATTAGACTATTTTATGATTGCAAATGGTAAAGAATGTGACTAAAGGCTCTTTTCCTATGTCAAAAGTTTTAGTTTTCGAGGGTAATAGCTACGTATGTTGAAAAAATGTAGATATTAGACTATTTTATGATTGCAAATGGCAAAGAATGTGATTAAAGGCTCTTTTCCTATGTCAAAAGTTTTATTTTTCGAGGGTAATAGCTACGTATGTTGAAAAAATGTAGATATTAGACTATTTTATGATTGCACATGGTAAAGAATGTGATTAAAAGCTCTTTTCCTATTTCAAAAATTTTAGTTTTCGAGGGTAATAGTTATGTCTGTGGAAAAAATGAAGATATTAGACTATTTTATGATTGCACATGGTAAAGTATGTGATTAAAGGCTCTTTTCCTATGTCAAAAGTTTTAGTTTTCGAGGGTAATAGCTTTGTCTGTGGAAAAAATGAAGATATTTGACAATTTTATGATTGCACATGGTAAAGAATGTGATTAAAGGCTCTTTTCCTATTTCAAAAGTTTTAGTTTTCGAGGGTAATAGCTACGTATGTTGAAAAAATGAAGATATTAGACTATTTTATGATTGCACATGGTAAAGATTGTGATTAAAGGCTCTTTTCCTATGTCAAAAGTTTTAGTTTTCGAGGGTAATAGCAACGTATGTTGAAAAAATGAAGATATTAGACTATTTGATGATTGCAAATGGTAAAGAATGTGATTAAAGGCTCTTTTCCTATTTCAAAAGTTTTAGTTTTCGAGGGTAATAGCTTTGTCTGTGGAAAAAATGAAGATATTAGACAATTTTATGATTGCACATGGTAAAGAATGTGATTAAAGGCTCTTTTCCTATGACAAAAGTTTTAGTTTTCGAGGGTAATAGCTACGTATGTTGAAAAATTGAAGATATTAGACTATTTTATGATTGAAAACGGTAAAGAATGTGACTAAAGGCTCTTTTCCTATGTCAAAAGTTTTAGTTTTCGAGGGTAATAGCTACGTATGTTGGAAAAATGAAGATATTAGACTATTTTATGATTGCAAATGGTAAAGAATGTGATTAAAGGCTCTTTTCCTATTTCAAAAGTTTTAGTTTTCGAGGGTAATAGCTACGTATGTTGAAAAAATGAAGATATTAGACTATTTTATGATTGCAAATGGTAAAGAATGTGATTAAAGGCTCTTTTCCTATTTCAAAAGTTTTAGTTATTGAGGGTAATAGCTACGTATGTTGAAAAAATGAAGATATTAGAGTATTTTATGATTGCAAATGGTAAAGAATGTGATTAAAGGCTCTTTTCCTATTTCAAAAGTTTTAGTTTTCGAGGGTAATAGCTGCGTAGGTTGAAAAAATGAAGATATTAGACTATTTTATGATTGCACTTGGTAAAGAATGTGATTAAAGGTTCTTTTCCTATGTCAAAAGTTTTAGTTTTCAAGGGTAATAGCTATTTATGTTGGAAAAAATGAAGATATTAGACAATTTTATGATTGCACATGGTAAAGAATGTGATTAAAGGCTCTTTTCCTATTTCAAAAGTTTAAGTTTTCGAGGGTAATAGCTACGTATGTTGAAAAAATGAAGATATTAGACTATTTTATGATTGCAAATGGTAAAGAATGTGATTAAAGGCTCTTTTCCTATTTCAAAAGTTTTAGTTATTGAGGGTAATAGCTACGTATGTTGAAAAAATGAAGATATTGGAGTATTTTATGATTGCAAATGGTAAAGAATGTGATTAAAGGCTCTTTTCCTATTTCAAAAGTTTTAGTTTTCGAGGGTAATAGCTAATTATGTTGAAAAAATGAAGATATTAGACTATTTTATGATTGCACATGGTAAAGAATGTGATTAAAGGCTCTTTTCCTATTTCAAAAGTTTTAGTTTTCGAGGGTAATAGCTACATATGTTGAAAAAATGAAGATATTAGACTATTTTATGATTGCAAATGGTAAAGAATGTGATTAAAGGCCCTTTTCCTATGTCAAAAGTTTTAGTTTTCGAGGGTAATAGCTACGTATGTTGAAAAAATGAAGATATTAGACTATTTTATGATTGCACATGGTACAGAATGTGATTAAAGGCTCTTTTCCTATGTCAAAAGTTTTAGTTTTCGAGGGTAATAGCTACTTATGTTGAAAAAATGAAGATATTAGACTATTTTATGATTGCAAATGGTAAAGAATGTGATTAAAGGCTCTTTTCCTATTTCAAAAGTTTAAGTTTTCGAGGGTAATAGCTACGTATGTTGAAAAAATGAAGATATTAGACTATTTTATGATTGCAAATGGTAAAGAATGTGATTAAAGGCTCTTTTCCTATTTCAAAAGTTTTAGTTATTGAGGGTAATAGCTACGTATGTTGAAAAAATGAAGATATTGGAGTATTTTATGATTGCAAATGGTAAAGAATGTGATTAAAGGCTCTTTTCCTATTTCAAAAGTTTTAGTTTTCGAGGGTAATAGCTAATTATGTTGAAAAAATGAAGATATTAGACTATTTTATGATTGCACATGGTAAAGAATGTGATTAAAGGCTCTTTTCCTATTTCAAAAGTTTTAGTTTTCGAGGGTAATAGCTACATATGTTGGAAAAATTAAGATATTAGACTATTTTATGATTGCAAATGGTAAAGAATGTGATTAAAGGCCCTTTTCCTATGTCAAAAGTTTTAGTTTTCGAGGGTAATAGCTAGGTATGTTGAAAAAATGAAGATATTAGACTATTTTATGATTGCACATGGTACAGAATGTGATTAAAGGCTCTTTTCCTATGTCAAAAGTTTTAGTTTTCGAGGGTAATAGCTACTTATGTTGAAAAAATGAAGATATTAGACTATTTTATGATTGCAAATGGTAAAGAATGTGATTAAAGGCTCTTTTCCTATTTAAAAAGTTTTAGTTTTCGAGGGTAATAGCTACGTATGTTGAAAAACTGAAGATATTAGACTATTTTATGATCGCAAATGGTTAAGAATGTGATTAAAGGCTCTTTTCCTATGTCAAAAGTTTTAGTTTTCGAGGGTAATAGCTACGTATGTTGAAAAAATGAAGATATTAGACAATTTTATGATTGCAAATGGTAAAGAATGTGATTAAAGGCTCTTTTCCTATGTCAAAAGTTTTAGTTTTCGAGGGTAATAGCTACGTATGTTGAAAAAATGAAGATATTAGACTATTTTATGATTGCAAATGGTAAAGAATGTGATTAAAGGCTCTTTTCCTATTTCGAAAGTTTTAGTTTTCGAGGGTAATAGCTACGTATGTTGAAAAAATGAAGATATTAGACTATTTTATGATTGCAAATGGTAAAGAATGTGATTAAAGGCTCTTTTCCTATGTCAAAAGTTTTAGTTTTCGAAGGTAATAGCTACGTATGTTAAAAAAATGAAGATATTAGACAATTTTATGATTGCACATGGTAAAGAATGTGATTAAAGGCTCTTTTCCTATGTCAAAAGTTTTAGTTTTCGGGGGTAAGAGCTTTGTCTGTGGAAAAAATGAAGATATTAGACAATTTTATGATTGCACATGGTAAAGAATGTGATTAAAGGCTCTTTTCCTATTTCAAAAGTTTTAGTTTTCGAGGGTAATAGCTACGTATGTTGAAAAAATGAAGATATTAGACTATTTTATGATTGCACATGGTAAAGAATGTGATTAAAGGCTCTTTTCCCATTTCAAAAGTTTTAGTTTTCGAGGGTAATAGCTACGTATGTTGAAAAAATGAAGATATTAGACTATTTTATGACTGCAAATGGTAAAGAATGTGATTAAAGGCTCTTTTCCTATTTCAAAAGTTTTAGTTTTCGAGGGTAATAGCTACGTATGTTGAAAAAATGAAGATATTAGACTATTTATGATTGCACATATTAAAGAATGTGATTTAAGGCTCTTTTCCTATGTCAAAAGTTTTAGTTTTCAAGGGTAATAGCAACGTATGTTGAAAAAATGAAGATATTAGACTATTTTATGATTGCAAATGGTAAAGAATGTGATTAAAGGCTCTTTTCCTATTTCAAAAGTTTTAGTTTTCGAGGGTAACAGCTACGTATGTTGAAAAAATGAAGATATTAGACTGTTTTATGATTGCAAATGGTAAAGAATGTGATTAAAGGCTCTTTTCCTATGTCAAAAGTTTTAGTTTTCGAGGGTAATAGCTACGTATGCTGAAAAAATGAAGATATTAGACTATTTTATGATTGCACATGGTAAAGAATGTGATTAAAGGCTCTTTTCCTATGTCAAAAGTTTTAGTTTTCGAGGGTATTAGCTACGTATGTTGAAAAAATGAAGATATTGGAGTATTTTATGATTGCAAATGGTAAAGAATGTGATTAAAGGCTCTTTTCCTATTTCAAAAGTTTTAGTTTTCGAGGGTAATAGCTAATTATGTTGAAAAAATGAAGATATTAGACTATTTTATGATTGCACATGGTAAAGAAATTGATTAAAGGCTCTTTTCCTATTTCAAAAGTTTTAGTTTTCGAGGGTAATAGCTACATATGTTGAAAAAATGAAGATATTAGACTATTTTATGATTGCAAATGGTAAAGAATGTGATTAAAGGCCCTTTTCCTATGTCAAAAGTTTTAGTTTTCGAGGGTAATAGCTACGTATGTTGAAAAAATGAAGATATTAGATTATTTTATTATTGCAAATGGTAAGGAATGTGATTAAAGGCTCTTTTCCTATGTCAAAAGTTTTAGTTTTCGAGGGTAATAGCTACGTATGTTGAAAAAATGAAGATATTAGACTATTTTATGATTGCAAATGGTAAAGAATGTGATTAAAGGCTCTTTTCCTATTTCAAAAGTTTTAGTTTTCGAGGGTAATAGCTACGTATGTTGAAAAAATGAAGATATTAGACTATTTTATGATTGCAAATGGTAAAGAATGTGATTAAAGGCTCTTTTCCTATTTCAAAAGTTTTAGTTTTCGAGGGTAATAGCTACATATGTTGAAAAAAATGACGATATTAGACAATTTTATGATTGCAAATGGTAAAAAATGTGATTAAAGGCTCTTTTCCTATTTCAAAAGATTTATTTTTCGAGGGTAATAGCTACGTATGTTGAAAAAATGAAGATATCAGACTATTTTATGATTGCAAATGGTAAAGAATGTGATTAAAGGCTCTTTTCCTATGTCAAAAGTTTTAGTTTTCGAGGGTAATAGCTACGTATGTTGAAAAAATGAAGATATTAGACTATTTTATGATTGCACATGGTACAGAATGTGATTAAAGGCTCTTTTCCTATGTCAAAAGTTTTAGTTTTCGAGGGTAATAGCTACTTATGTTGAAAAAATGAAGATATTAGACTATTTTATGATTGCAAATGGTAAAGAATGTGATTAAAGGCTCTTTTACTATTTAAAAAGTTTTAGTTTTCGAGGGTAATAGCTACGTATGTTGAAAAACTGAAGATATTAGACTATTTTATGATCGCAAATGGTTAAGAATGTGATTAAAGGCTCTTTTCCTATGTCAAAAGTTTTAGTTTTCGAGGGTAATAGCTACGTATGTTGAAAAAATGAAGATATTAGATTATTTTATTATTGCAAATGGTAAAGAATGTGATTAAAGGCTCTTTTCCTATTTCAAAAGTTTTAGTTTTCGAGGGTAATAGCTACGTATGTTGAAAAAATGAAGATATTAGACTATTTTATGATTGCACATGGTAAAGAATGTGATTAAAGGCTCTTTTCCTATTTCAAAAGTTTTAGTTTTCGAGGGTAATAGCTACGTATGTTGAAAAAATGAAGATATTAGACTATTTTATGATTGCAAATGGTAAAGAATGTGATTAAAGGCTCTTTTCCTATTTCAAAAGTTTTAGTTTTCGAGGGTAATAGCTACGTATGTTGAAAAAATGAAGATATTAGACTATTTATGATTGCACATGGTAAAGAATGTGATTTAAGGCTCTTTTCCTATGTCAAAATATTTAGTTTTCAAGGGTAATAGCAACGTATGTTGAAAAAATGAAGATATTAGACTATTTTATGATTGCAAATGGTAAAGAATGTGATTAAAGGCTATTTTTCTATTTCAAAAGTTTTAGTTTTCGAGGGTAATAGCTTTTTCTGTGGAAAAAATGAAGATATTAGACAATTTTATGATTGCACATGGTAAAGAATGTGATTAGAGTTTCGAGGATTCCCCGATTGGCCAGTTCGTATTATTGAGGTTTTGAATCCAAAGACTACGAACTCAAAGTCAAAAGTATTTAAGTATCTGGTTTTTTGCTACGGGTCCCGTGACACCCAGTTTGTTCTCGAGTCAAAGCTTATGCAGTTTGAAGCAAAAAAGGCTGAAGCTGTGAAATCTACTAGCAAGGGTGTAAACGGAGCATTTGATGATTTTATTCATCAACCGAACATTTATATAGAACTTTGCAAAGAGAAACTAAAAACCCAAATTCCAATTCCTGGGCAACAAACTATAGCGGGATCGTCGGCTATTATTACTCGCATTTCCGCGACAGAACAGGAAATCCAAAGTGTAATGGAAAATCTTGCTAAAAAAATAGACGAACAGCTGGATGAAAAACTAGTGGCCACTGCTGCTGGTAGGCAGTCTCTATCCAGTGACACTTTGCATGCCATAAAAGCTCAGAGTTCAACTATCGTTAGTGAAGTTTATTCAGCTTTGATTGTTGAGTTTGAACCGAAATTCTTAGCCCTCAGTAACGAGCTGAAATTCCTAAGAAATCAAATAATATTTCTTGAGGAGAGAGTTAAGAATGCAGAGCAGAAATTAGATATGTATGATCAGGACTTAAGGCTAGATAGCCTTCTTTTCAATGGTATCAAACAGCCTCCAAGTAGTGACTTAAGGTCTGTAATCGGGGGTGTGATTCGCAATAAAATGGAAATATCTGAAGTGTCTGATGGTGATATTGTGGAAGTGAGAAGATTTAAAATAAACAGTTCTACAACTCGTCAAGATGCCATAGCTCCGGTTCTGGTCAAATTCAGGTCGAAAGAAATTGCCCAAAAAGTTTTTAAGCTTAAGTCGAAACTAGTGCGCACTGGTGTATTTGTATCAGAAAATTTAACAAAGCAGAGACGGGATATTCTGAACCTAGCACGTGAAAAATACGGTAATAAACAAGTGTGGTCTGATCAAGGCCGAATTTATATACGCCTTGCGAGTGATGCTTTCCCCCGTCGCCTATGGTCGTTGCAAGATGTCGCTTAGATTTTTTTTTTTTTTTTTTTTTTTTTTTTCCAATATGAATGAGTACAGTTTATATTGTTCTTATTTCTTGATAATTAGTTTTGCCGTTACACCAGAAGGATCGGTTGGATGAATTAGAAAATAATGCTTTAGATGTTAATGAAATTTTAGAGTGTAAAATTGCTCAAGATAGTGTTGTAAAATGCCCTGAGCCAGTAAGAAAAAGTCATTATGTATCATTTGAATTTCCAATACGGAAAGAAAATAAGAGTTTTCGTGTGTCTGAATGGAATTGACATGTTACGTCATCGTCTGAGGATATTGAAAATTTTTTGTCTGCTATGAATTGTAGTATTGATGTATTAGGTATTTGTGAAACGTTTTTATCTATGGACAGCTGTCTCTCGTCTTACATTTTTCCAGGTTACCAAATGATTTCGAAGGTTAGAAATCGGATGAGACAAGGAGGTTTGTCTTTTTTGTTGAAAAATGGAATAAAATTTGAAGAAAGGGATGACTTATGCCTTTGGATTGAAGGGAAGGTGGAAATTTTTTCTGTGGAAATTGTATTTGTTGAGAATAAAACGATAGTAATTTGTTTGTTTTATAAACCACCTAGCACTCCCTCGGTTGAGTTCCTTGATTTATTTGATGATTATTTATGTAAACTTCTGTCTGTAAAAAATTAATGCATAATCATGGGTGATTTTAATTTTGATTTGTTATGTCTGAATAGCTATAATTTTGAGTTTTTTAACTTGATGTTATCGCATGGTTATTTTCCAATGAATCACCTTCCTTCTAGAATAACTGAACATTCTGCTACTCTTATTGATAATGTGTTTCTCCCTTTAAATTTAGTTCCTGATTCTTATTGTGATATCATGATCCATCCGGGATCTGATCATCTTCCTGTTTCATGTACGATAAAGCAACGGATCCCGACTTGCGAAAAGTCTAGGCGTAAACTTATAAGAGATCTTCGGCTGGCAAATTTACATGAGTTCCGTGAACAAATAAGTGTAATATCGTGGGAGAAAGTGTATGAAGAACCGGATCCCTCGCGTGCCCTCAACAACTTTCTTGGGATAATTACTCCGATATTTGAGTCTGCTTGTCCCTTGAAACTTACTAGGAAAAAGAACGAGATATCCCCCGAAAACCCTGGATTGATGATGAAGTTGTTGAAGCTATAAATGCTCGTAACGCTTGCTTCTTTAAAAGTTTAAATGACTCATCTGAAGAAAGTAAAAATGAATATATTCGTCAACGAAATTTAGTGAATAAGTTAAGACGTTCAAAAAAAAAATATTACATCGAAAAATTTAATGAACAAAAAGGTGATATGCAGGGCACTTGGCAGACAATTAACGGCGTGATTAAAGGCACAGGTAAACATTATGGCCTCATAAACGCAATCACTGTCGAGGGTGTTACAGTGACTGATAATCAGCAGATTGCTGACGAATTTGGTAAATTCTTCTCTGGTATTGGAAGTAGAATCAGGGAAGACACTTATCACGGAGACCCAGCGAAAAGTGACACGCTCTTTGAAGATAATCGAGGTGAGCATCATATATTTCAATTTGAAAAAGCGTCAATTGAAGAATTAACAAAAATTGTGAAGAATTTAAAGTGAAATGCTGCTGGTATTGACGGTTTGAATCTTAAAGCATTCAAAGTAGTTTCAGTGTATCTACTACCATGTCTTCTCTATCTCGTTAACCTGTCACTTGAAGTCGGCCAATTCCCTGAAGCGCTTAAGCAAGCAAAGGTCCTACCGAAGTTCAAATCAGGCAATAAGCAAGATATGACGAACTATCGACCTATAAGCTTGTTACCACTATTCTCAAAGATATACGAGAAAATAGTACATCGACAGCTGTATGAATATTTAGACAAGCTTGGAATATTAAGTGAGTCACAGTTCGGTTTCAGAACTAAACATTCAACTGTTCATGCGGCATACCATCTAATGGAGTGCGTTAATAGTGCCCTAGAAAGGAATCTTATCCCTCTTACTGTGTTCATAGATTTTAAAAAAGCATTTGATACCGTTGATTTTAATCTTTTATTAAGTAGGCTAGCTTGTTTGGGAGTCCGTGAGAAGTGTTTGGATTGGTTTAGGTCTTACTTGCATGGTAGGTCCATCAAAGTTATGATAGATGATGTGGTAGGGAAACCCTTCAATGTGAATTGTGGAGTGCCCCAAGGTTCGGTATTAGGACCTTTAATGTTTCTTATATACGTGGATACAATGCGTTTTTACATTCCTGGTGCCGTAGTTACATCATTCGCAGACGACACAGCTCTTACAGTGATTGGGGAATCTGTCGAAGATATTATAGAGATAACTAATGTAGCTTTGGAGAATTTATCTCAGTTCACAAAGCATAGTTTTCTTGCAGTGAATACTGAGAAGACTAATTATATGATATTTAGTCGTATTGGTAAAGTTGTAAACAACTGTCATAGTATTCTTTTACAAGGTGTTTCCATTAGTCAGGTTTTTCAATGTAGATATCTAGGATTTTATTTTGATGTAAATTTTAGTTGGATTCATCATTGCAAAGTTTTATCTTCAAAATTGGCTCGCGGAGTCGGTATTTTAAGAAGATTTCATAATTTTTTTCCTCTACATATCCTGAAAGCAATTTATTATTCAATTGTCAATCCTTATTTAGTGTATGGTTGTTCATTGTATGCAAGCAATTTTTCTAGTCATGTAAAAAGGGTCCAAATTCTGCAGAATAAGGCAATTAGAAGTTTGGGTGAGTATTTTGCGTGTGGTAGTACTAGAGATAGTTCTAGAGATTTAGATATTTTGAATATTGATTTTATTAAATCTCAACAGATTTTAATTTTTGTATACCAGGTTTTAAATGGATTGTCTCCTCAATATTTTAGAAGTTTTTATCGATATAATTCAAATTACCACGATTATTCTACTAGGAGCTCTGATCAGCTGACTAGTGAAATCAGGCATACAACACGATCTGGGTTTATGATTAAACATGTAGGTGTTGTTATTTGGAACTCAATTCCAGAGAGTGTTAGGTGTTCTGAAAATCTTATGTTATTTAAAGTAAGAATAAAAAATTATTTTTTGAATAAATTATAAATTATATTGTTTAAATTTTTATCCCTTTTTTTTTCTTTTTTTATGATGAGAGATGGCTGTTTAGAGATTGTATAGTGTTTCGTCTAGAGTGTTTGGTTTTTTTTTTTTTTTTTTTTTTTTTTTTTTTTTTTTTTTTCGTATTTCTTTGATTTTGAATGAATAGTTATGATTTATCTGTTGTAGTTTTGCTGCTGAACAGGGACATTTTAGGTCCCTAAATTGAGCAGTATATTATTGATTGTAAGTGCAATTTTAGTAATTTTTATTTGATAAAATAAACGCATACCTACCTACCTAGTTTTCGAGGGTAATAGCTACGTATATTGAAAAATGAAGATATTAGACTATTTTATGATTGCACATGGTAAAGAATGTGATTAAAGGCTCTTGTCCTATGTCAAAAGTTTTAGTTTTCGAGGGTAATAGCTACGTATGTTGAAAAAATGAAGATATTAGACTATTTTATGATTGCAAATGGTAAAGAATGTGATTAAAGGCTCTTTTCCTATTTCAAAAGTTTTAGTTTTCTAGGGTAATAGCTACGTATTTTGAAAAAATGAAGATATTAGAGTATTTTATGATTGCACATGGTAAAGAATGTGATTAAAGGCTCTTTTCCTATTTCAAAAGTTTTAGTTTTCGAGGGTAATAGCTACGTATGTTGAAAAAATGACGATATTAGACAATTTTATGATTGCAAATGGTAAAAAATGTGATTAAAGGCTCTTTTCCTATTTCAAAAGATTTATTTTTCGAGGGTAATAGCTACGTATGTTGAAAAAATGAAGATATCAGACTATTTTATGATTGCAAATGGTAAAGAATGTGATTAAAGGCTCTTTTCCTATGTCAAAAGTTTTAGTTTTCGAGGGTAATAGCTACGTAGGTTGAAAAAATGAAGATATTAGACTATTTTATGATTGCACATGGTAAAGAATGTGATTAAAGGTTCTTTTCCTATGTCAAAAGTTTTAGTTTTCGAGGGTAATAGCTACGTATGTTGGAAAAATGAAGATATTAGACAATTTTATGATTGCACATGGTAAAGAATGTGATTAAAGGCTCTTTTCCTATGTCAAAACTTTTAGTTTACGGGGGTAAGAGCTTTGTCTGTGGAAAAAATGAAGATATTAGACAATTTTATGATTGCACATGGTAAAGAATGTGACTAAAGGCTCTTTTCCTATTTCAAAAGTTTTAGTTTTCGAGGGTAATAGCTACGTATGTTGAAAAAATGAAGATATTAGACTATTTTATGATTGCACATGGTAAAGAATGTGATTAAAGGCTCTTTTCCTATTTCAAAAGTTTCAGTTTTCGAGGGTCATAGGTACGTATGTTGAAAAAATGAAGATATTAGACTATTTTATGATTGCAAATGGTAAAGAATGTGATTAAAGGCTCTTTTCCTATTTCAAAAGTTTTAGTTTTCGAGGGTAATAGCTACGTATGTTGAAAAAATGAAGATATTAGACTATTTATGATTGCACATGGTAAAGAATGTGATTTAAGGCTCTTTTCCTATGTCAAAAGTTTTAGTTTTCAAGGGTAATAGCAACGTATGTTGAAAAAATGAAGATATTAGACTATTTTATGATTGCAAATGGTAAAGAATGTGATTAAAGGCTCTTTTCCTATTTCAAAAGTTTTAGTTTTCGAGGGTAATAGCTACTTATGTTGAAAAAATGACGATATTAGACAATTTTATGATTGCAAATGGTAAAAAATGTGATTAAAGGCTCTTTTCCTATTTCAAAAGATTTATTTTTCGAGGGTAATAGCTACATATGTGGAAAAAATGAAGATATCAGACTATTTTATGATTGCAAATGGTAAAGAATGTGATTAAAGGCTCTTTTCCTATGTCAAAAGTTTTAGTTTTCGAGGGTAATAGCTACGTTTGTTGAAAAAATGAAGATATTAGACTATTTTATGATTGCAAATGGTAAAGAATGTGATTAAAGGCTATTTTCGTATTTCAAAAGTTTTAGTTTTCGAGGGTAATAGCTACGTAGGTTGAAAAAATGAAGATATTAGACTATTTTATGATTGCACATGGTAAAGAATGTGATTAAAGGTTCTTTTCCTATGTCAAAAGTTTTAGTTTTCGAGGGTAATAGCTACTTATGTTGGAAAAATGAAGATATTAGACAATTTTATGATTGCACATGGTAAAGAATGTGATTAAAGGCTCTTTTCCTATTTCAAAAGTTTAAGTTTTCGAGGGTAATAGCTACGTATGTTGAAAAAATGAAGATATTAGACTATTTTATGATTGCAAATGGTAAAGAATGTGATTAAAGGCTCTTTTCCTATTTCAAAAGTTTTAGTTTTTGAGGGTAATAGCTACGTATGTTGAAAAAATGAAGATATTAGAGTATTTTATGATTGCACATGGTAAAGAATGTGATTAAAGGCTCTTTTCCTATTTCAAAAGTTTTAGTTTTCGAGGGTAATAGCTACGTATGTTGAAAAAATGAAGATATTAGACTATTTTATGATTGCACATGGTAAAGAATGTGATTAAAGGCTCTTTTCTTATGTCAAAAGTTTTAGTTTTCGAGGGTAATAGCTACGTATGTTGAAAAAATGAAGATATTAGACTATTTTATGATTGCAAACGGTAAAGAATGTGATTAAAGGCTCTTTTTCTATGTCAAAAGTTTTAGTTTTCGAGGGTAATAGCTACGTATGTTGAAAAAATGAAGATATTAGACTATTTTATGATTGCAAATGGTAAAGAATGTGATTAAAGGCTCTTTTCCTATGTCAAAAGTTTTAGTTTTCGAGGGTAATAGCTACGTATGTTGAAAAAATGAAGATATTAGACTATTTTATGATTGCAAATGGTAAAGAATGTGATTAAAGGCTCTTTTCCTATTTCAAAAGTTTTAGTTTTCGAGGGTAATAGCTACGTATGTTGAAAAAATGACGATATTAGACAATTTTATGATTGCAAATGGTAAAAAATGTGATTAAAGGCTCTTTTCCTATTTCAAAAGATTTATTTTTCGAGGGTAATAGCTACGTATGTTGAAAAAATGAAGATATCAGACTATTTTATGATTGCAAATGGTAAAGAATGTGATTAAAGGCTCTTTTCCTATGTCAAAAGTTTTAGTTTTCGAGGGTAATAGCTACGTAGGTTGAAAAAATGAAGATATTAGACTATTTTATGATTGCACATGGTAAAGAATGTGATTAAAGGTTCTTTTCCTATGTCAAAAGTTTTAGTTTTCGAGGGTAATAGCTACGTATGTTGGAAAAATGAAGATATTAGACAATTTTATGATTGCACATGGTAAAGAATGTGATTAAAGGCTCTTTTCCTATGTCAAAAGTTTTAGTTTTCGGGGGTAAGAGCTTTGTCTGTGGAAAAAATGAAGATATTAGACAATTTTATGATTGCACATGGTAAAGAATGTGATTAAAGGCTCTTTTCCTATTTCAAAAGTTTTAGTTTTCGAGGGTAATAGCTACGTATGTTGAAAAAATGAAGATATTAGACTATTTTATGATTGCACATGGTAAAGAATGTGATTAAAGGCTCTTTTCCTATTTCAAAAGTTTCAGTTTTCGAGGGTCATAGCTACGTATGTTGAAAAAATGAAGATATTTGACTATTTTATGATTGCAAATGGTAAAGAATGTGATTAAAGGCTCTTTTCCTATTTCAAAAGTTTTAGTTTTCGAGGGTAATAGCTACGTATGTTGAAAAAATGAAGATATTAGACTATTTATGATTGCACATGGTAAAGAATGTGATTTAAGGCTCTTTTCCTATGTCAAAAGTTTTAGTTTTCAAGGGTAATAGCAACGTATGTTGAAAAAATGAAGATATTAGACTATTTTATGATTGCAAATGGTAAAGAATGTGATTAAAGGCTCTTTTCCTATTTCAAAAGTTTTAGTTTTCGAGGGTAATAGCTTTGTCTGTGGAAAAAATGAAGATATAAGACAATTTTATGATTGCACATGGTAAAGAATGTGATTAAAGGCTCTTTTCCTATGTCAAAAGTTTTAGTTTTCGAGGGTAATAGCTACGTATATTGAAAAAATGAAGATATTAGACTATTTTATGATTGCAAATGGTAAAGAATGTGATTAAAGGCTCTTTTCCTATGTCAAAAGTTTTAGTTTTCTAGGGTAATAGCTACGCATGTTGAAAAAATGAAGATATTAGACTATTTTATGATTGCAAATGGTAAAGAATGTGATTAAAGGCTCTTTTCCTATTTCAAAAGTTTTAGTTTTCGAGGGTAATAGCTACGTAGGTTGAAAAAATGAAGATATTAGACTATTTTATGATTGCACATGGTAAAGAATGTGGTTAAAGGTTCTTTTCCTATGTCAAAAGTTTTAGTTTTCGAGGGTAATAGCCACTTATGTTGGAAAAATGAAGATATTAGACAATTTTATGATTGCACATGGTAAAGAATGTGATTAAAGGCTCTTTTCCTATTTCAAAAGTTTAAGTTTTCGAGGGTAATAGCTACGTATGTTGAAATATGAAGATATTAGACTATTTTATGACTGCAAATGGTAAAGAATGTGATTAAAGGCTCTTTTCCTATTTCAAAAGTTTTAGTTTTTGAGGGTAATAGCTACGTATGTTGAAAAAATGAAGATATTAGACTATTTTATGATTGCAAATGGTAAAGAATGTGATTAAAGGCTCTTTTCCTATTTCAAAAGTTTTAGTTTTCGAGGGTAATAGCTACGTATGTTGAAAAAATGAAGATATTAGACTATTTATGATTGCACATGGTAAAGAATGTGATTTAAGGCTCTTTTCCTATGTCAAAAGTTTTAGTTTTCAAGGGTAATAGCAACGTATGTTGAAAAAATGAAGATATTAGACTATTTTATGATTGCAAATGGTAAAGAATGTGATTAAAGGCTCTTTTCCTATTTCAAAAGTTTTAGTTTTCGAGGGTAATAGCTTTGTCTGTGGAAAAAATGAAGATATAAGACAATTTTATGATTGCACATGGTAAAGAATGTGATTAAAGGCTCTTTTCCTATGTCAAAAGTTTTAGTTTTCGAGGGTAATAGCTACGTATATTGAAAAAATGAAGATATTAGACTATTTTATGATTGCAAATGGTAAAGAATGTGATTAAAGGCTCTTGTCCTATGTCAAAAGTTTTAGTTTTCGAGGGTAATAGCTACGTTTGTTGAAAAAATGAAGATATTAGACTATTTTATGATTGCAAATGGTAAAGAATGTGATTAAAGGCTCTTTTCCTATGTCAAAAGTTTTAGTTTTCGAGGGTAATAGCTACGTATGTTGAAAAAATGAAGATATTAGACTATTTTATGATTGCAGATGGTAAAGAATGTGATTAAAGGCTCTTTTCCTATTTCAAAAGTTTTAGTTTTCGAGGGTAATAGCTACGTATGTTGAAAAAATGACGATATTAGACAATTTTATGATTGCAAATGGTAAAAAATGTGATTAAAGGCTCTTTTCCTATTTCAAAAGATTTATTTTTCGAGGGTAATAGCTATGTATGTTGAAAAAATGAAGATATCAGACTATTTTATGATTGCAAATGGTAAAGAATGTGATTAAAGGCTCTTTTCCTATGTCAAAAGTTTTAGTTTTCTAGGGTAATAGCTACGCATGTTGAAAAAATGAAGATATTAGACTATTTTATGATTGCAAATGGTAAAGAATGTAATTAAAGGCTCTTTTCCTATTTCAAAAGTTTTAGTTTTCGAGGGTAATAGCTACGTAGGTTGAAAAAATGAAGATATTAGACTATTTTATGATTGCATATGGTAAAGAATGTGGTTAAAGGTTCTTTTCCTATGTCAAAAGTTTTAGTTTTCGAGGGTAATAGCCACTTATGTTGGAAAAATGAAGATATTAGACAATTTTATGATTGCACATGGTAAAGAATGTGATTAAAGGCTCTTTTCCTATTTCAAAAGTTTAAGTTTTCGAGGGTAATAGCTACGTATATTGAAATATGAAGATATTAGACTATTTTATGACTGCAAATGGTAAAGAATGTGATTAAAGGCTCTTTTCCTATTTCAAAAGTTTTAGTTTTCGAGGGTAATAGCTAATTATGTTGAAAAAATGAAGATATTAGACTATTTTATGATTGCAAATGGTAAAGAATGTGATTAAAGGCTCTTTTCCTATTTCAAAAGTTTTAGTTTTCGAGGGTAATAGCTACGTATGTTGAAAAAATGAAGATATTAGACTATTTTATGATTGCAAATGGTAAAGAATATGATTAAAGGCTCTTTTCCTATGTCAAAAGTTTTAGTTTTCGAGGGTAATAGCTACGTATGTTGAAAAAAATGAAGATATTAGACTATTTTATGATTGCACATGGTACAGAATGTGATTAAAGGCTCTTTTCCTATGTCAAAAGTTTTAGTTTTCGAGGGTAATAGCTACTTATGTTGAAAAAAATGAAGATATTAGACTATTTTATGATTGCAAATGGTAAAGAATGTGATTAAAGGCTCTTTTCCTATTTAAAAAGTTTTAGTTTTCGAGGGTAATAGCTACGTATGTTGAAAAACTGAAGATATTAGACTATTTTATGATCGCAAATGGTTAAGAATGTGATTAAAGGCTCTTTTCCTATGTCAAAAGTTTTAGTTTTCGAGGGTAATAGCTACGTATGTTGAAAAAATGAAGATATTAGATTATTTTATTATTGCAAATGGTAAAGAATGTGATTAATGGCTCTTTTCCTATGTCAAAAGTACTAGTTTTCGAGGGTAATAGCTACGTATGTTGAAAAAATGAAGATATTAGACTATTTTATGATTGCAAATGGTAAAGAATGTGATTAAAGACTCTTTTCCTATGTCAAAAGTTTTAGTTTTCGAGGGTAATAGCTACGTATGTTGAAAAAATGACGATATTAGACAATTTTATGATTGCAAATGGTAAAAAATGTGATTAAAGGCTCTTTTCCTATTTCAAAAGATTTATTTTTCGAGGGTAATAGCTACGTATGTTGTAAAAATGAATATATCAGACTATTTTATGATTGCAAATGGTAAAGAATGTGATTAAAGGCTCTTTTCCTATGTCAAAAGTTTTAATTTTCGAGGGTAATAGCTACGTATGTTGAAAAAATGAAGATATTAGACTATTTTATGATTGCAAATGGTAAAGAATGTGATTAAAGGCTCTTTTCCTATTTCAAAAGTTTTAGTTTTCGAGGGTAATAGCTACGTAGGTTGAAAAAATGAAGATATTAGACTATTTTATGATTGCACATGGTAAAGAATGTGATTAAAGGTTCTTTTCCTATGTCAAAAGTTTTAGTTTTCGAGGGTAATAGCTACGTATGTTGAAAAAATGAAGATATTAGACAATTTTATGATTGCACATGGTAAAGAATGTGATTAAAGGCTCTTTTCCTATGTCAAAAGTTTTAGTTTTCGGGGGTAAGAGCTTTGTCTGTGGAAAAAATGAAGATATTAGACAATTTTATGATTGCACATGGTAAAGAATGTGATTAAAGGCTCTTTTCCTATTTCAAAAGTTTTAGTTTTCGAGGGTAATAGCTAAGTATGTTGAAAAAATGAAGATATTAGACTATTTTATGATTGCACATGGTAAAGAATGTGATTAAAGGCTCTTTTCCTATTTCAAAAGTTTTAGTTTTCGAGGGTAATAGCTACGTATGTTGAAAAAATGAAGATATTAGACTATTTTATGATTGCAAATGGTAAAGAATGTGATTAAAGGCTCTTTTCCTATTTCCAAAAGTTTTAGTTTTCGAGGGTAATAGCTACGTATGTTGAAAAAATGAAGATATTAGACTATTTATGATTGCACATGGTAAAGAATGTGATTTAAGGCTCTTTTCCTATGTTAAAAGTTTTAGTTTTCAAGGGTAATAGCAACGTATGTTGAAAAAATGAAGATATTAGACTATTTTATGATTGCAAATGGTAAAGAATGTGATTAAAGGCTCTTTTCCTATTTCAAAAGTTTTAGTTTTCGAGGGTAATAGCTTTGTCTGTGGAAAAAATGAAGATATTAGACAATTTTATTATTGCACATGGTAAAGAATGTGATTAAAGGCTCTTTTCCTATGTCAAAAGTTTTAGTTTTTGAGGGTAATAGCTACGTATGTTGAAAAAATGAAGATATTAGACTATTTTATGATTGCAAATGGTAAAGAATGTGATTAAAGGCTCTTTTCCTATGCCAAAAGTTTTAGTTTTCGAGGGTAATAGCTACGTATGTTGAAAAAATGAAGATATTAGACTATTTTATGATTGCAAATGGTAAAGAATGTGATTAAAGGCTCTTTTCCTATGTCAAAAGTTTTAGTTTTCGACGGTAATAGCTACGTATGTTGAAAAAATGAAGATATTAGACTATTTTATGATTGCAAATGGTAAAGAATGTGATTAAAGGCTCTTTTCCTATTTCAAAAGTTTTAGTTTCCGAGGGTAATAGCTACGTATGTTGAAAAAATGACGATATTAGACAATTTTATGATTGCAAATGGTAAAAAATGTGATTAAAGGCTCTTTTCCTATTTCAAAAGATTTATTTTTCGAGGGTAATAGCTACGTATGTTGAAAAAATGAAGATATCAGACTATTTTATGATTGCAAATGGTAAAGAATGTGATTAAAGGCTCTTTTCCTATGTCAAAAGTTTTAGTTTTCGAGGGTAATAGCTACGTATGTTGAAAAAATGAAGATATTAGACTATTTTATGATTGCAAATGGTAAAGAATGTGATTAAAGGCTCTTTTCCTTTTTCAAAAGTTTTAGTTTTCGAGGGTAATAGCTACGTAGGTTGAAAAAATGAAGATATTAGACTATTTTATGATTGCACATGGTAAAGAATGTGATTAAAGGTTCTTTTCCTATGTCAAAAGTTTTAGTTTTTGAGGGTAATAGCTACGTATGTTGAAAAAATGAAGATATTAGACTATTTTATGATTGCACATGGTAAAGAATGTGACTAAAGGCTCTTTTCCTATGTCAAAAGTTTTAGTTTTCGAGGGTAATAGCTACCTATGTTGAAAAAATGAAGATACTAGACTATCTTATGATTGCACATGGTACAGAATGTGATTAAAGGCTCTTTTCCTATGTCAAAAGTTTTAGTTTTCGAGGATAATAGCTACGTATGTTGAAAAAATGAAGATATTAGACTATTTTATGATTGCAAATGGTAAAGAATGTGATTAAAGGCTCTTTTCCTATGTCAAAAGTTTTATTTTTCGAGGGTAATAGCTACGTATGTGGAAAAAATGAAGATATTAGACTATTTTATGATTGCAAATGGTAAAGAATGTGATTAAAGGCTCTTTTCCTATTTCAAAAGTTTTAGTTTTCGAGGCTAATAGCTACGTATGTTGAAAAAATGACGATATTAGACAATTTTATGATTGCAAATGGTAAAAAATGTGATTAAAGGCTCTTTTCCTATTTCAAAAGATTTATTTTTCGAGGGTAATAGCTACGTATGTTGTAAAAATGAAGATATCAGACTATTTTATGATTGCAAATGGTAAAGAATGTGATTAAAGGCTCTTTTCCTATGTCAAAAGTCTTAGTTTTCGAGGGTAATAGCTACGTATGTTGAAAAAATGAAGATATTAGACTATTTTATGATTGCAAATGGTAAAGAATGTGATTAAAGGCTCTTTTCCTATTTCAAAAGTTTTAGTTTTCGAGGGTAATAGCTACGTAGGTTGAAAAAATGAAGATATTAGACTATTTTATGATTGCACATGGTAAAGAATGTGATTAAAGGTTCTTTTCCTATGTCAAAAGTTTTAGTTTTCGAGGGTAATAGCTACGTATGTTGGAAAAATGAAGATATTAGACAATTTTATGATTGCACATGGTAAAGAATGTGATTAAAGGCTCTTTTCCTATGTCAAAAGTTTTAGTTTTCGGGGGTAAGAGCTTTGTCTTTGGAAAAAATGAAGATTTTAGACAATTTTATTATTGCACATGGTAAAGAATGTGATTAAAGGCTCTTTTCCTATTTCAAAAGTTTTAGTTTTCGAGGGTAATAGCTACGTATGTTGAAAAAATGAAGATATTAGACTATTTTATGATTGCAAATGGTAAAGAATGTGATTAAAGGCTCTTTTCCTATTTCAAAAGTTTTAGTTTTCGAGGGTAATAGCTACGTATGTTGAAAAAATGAAGATATTAGACAATTTTATGATTGCACATGGTAAAGAATGTGATTAAAGGCTCATTTCCTAAGTCAAAAGTTTTAGTTTTTGAGGGTAATAGCTACGTATGTTGAAAAAATGAAGATATTAGACTATTTTATGATTGCAAATGGTAAAGAATGTGATTAAAGGCTCTTTTCCTATGTCAAAAGTTTTAGTTTTCGAGGGTAATAGCTACGTATGTTGAAAAAATGAAGATATTAGACTATTTTATGATTGCAAATGGTAAAGAATGTGATTAAAGGCTCTTTTCCTATGTCAAAAGTTTTAGTTTTCGACGGTAATAGCTACGTATGTTGAAAAAATGAAGATATTAGACTATTTTATGATTGCAAATGGTAAAGAATGTGATTAAAGGCTCTTTTCCTATTTCAAAAGTTTTAGTTTTCGAGGGTAATAGCTACTTATGTTGAAAAAATGACGATATTAGACAATTTTATGATTGCAAATGGTAAAAAATGTGATTAAAGGCTCTTTTCCTATTTCAAAAGATTTATTTTTCGAGGGTAATAGCTACGTATGTTGAAAAAATGAAGATATCAGACTATTTTATGATTGCAAATGGTAAAGAATGTGATTAAAGGCTCTTTTCCTATGTCAAAAGTTTTAGTTTTCGAGGGTAATAGCTACGTATGTTGAAAAAATGAAGATATTAGACTATTTTATGATCGCAAATGGTAAAGAATGTGATTAAAGGCTCTTTTCCTATTTCAAAAGTTTTAGTTTTCGAGGGTAATAGCTACGTAGGTTGAAAAAATGAAGATATTAGACTATTTTATGATTGCACATGGTAAAGAATGTGATTAAAGGTTCTTTTCCTATGTCAAAAGTTTTAGTTTTCGAGGGTAATAGCTACTTATGTTGGAAAAATGAAGATATTAGAGTATTTTATGATTGCACATGGTAAAGGTTGTGATTAAAGGCTCTTTTCCTATTTCAAAAGTTTAAGTTTTCGAGGGTAATAGCTACGTATGTTGAAAAAATGAAGATATTAGACTATTTTATGATTGCAAATGGTAAAGAATGTGATTAAAGGCTCTTTTCCTATTTCAAAAGTTTTAGTTTTTGAGGGTAATAGCTACGTATGTTGAAAAAATGAAGATATTAGAGTATTTTATGATTGCACATGGTAAAGAATGTGATTAAAGGCTCTTTTCCTATTTCAAAAGTTTTAGTTTTCGAGGGTAATAGCTACGTATGTTGAAAAAATGAAGATATTAGACTATTTTATGATTGCACATGGTAAAGAATGTGATTAAAGGCTCTTTTCTTATGTCAAAAGTTTTAGTTTTCGAGGGTAATAGCTACGTATGTTGAAAAAATGAAGATATTAGACTATTTTATGATTGCAAATGGTAAAGAATGTGATTAAAGGCTCTTTTTCTATGTCAAAAGTTTTAGTTTTCGAGGGTAATAGCTACGTATGTTAAAAAAAAGAAGATATTAGACTATTTTATGATTGCAAATGGTAAAGAATGTGATTAAAGGCTCTTTTCCTATGTCAAAAGTTTTAGTTTTCGAGGGTAATAGCTACGTATGTTGAAAAAATGAAGATATTAGACTATTTTATGATTGCAAATGGTAAAGAATGTGATTAAAGGCTCTTTTCCTATTTCAAAAGTTTTAGTTTTCGAGGGTAATTGCTACGTATGTTGAAAAAATGACAATATTAGACAATTTTATGATTGCAAATGGTAAAAAATGTGATTAAAGGCTCTTTTCCTATTTCAAAAGATTTATTTTTCGAGGGTAATAGCTACGTATGTTGAAAAAATGAAGATATCAGACTATTTTATGATTGCAAATGGTAAAGAATGTGATTAAAGGCTCTTTTCCTATGTCAAAAGTTTTAGTTTTCGAGGGTAATAGCTACGTAGGTTGAAAAAATGAAGATATTAGACTATTTTATGATTGCACATGGTAAAGAATGTGATTAAAGGTTCTTTTCCTATGTCAAAAGTTTTAGTTTTCGAGGGTAATAGCTACGTATGTTGGAAAAATGAAGATATTAGACAATTTTATGATTGCACATGGTAAAGAATGTGATTAAAGGCTCTTTTCCTATGTCAAAAGTTTTAGTTTTCGGGGGTAAGAGCTTTGTCTGTGGAAAAAATGAAGATATTAGACAATTTTATGATTGCACATGGTAAAGAATGTGATTAAAGGCTCTTTTCCTATTTCAAAAGTTTTAGTTTTCGAGGGTAATAGCTACGTATGTTGAAAAAATGAAGATATTAGACTATTTTATGATTGCACATGGTAAAGAATGTGATTAAAGGCTCTTTTCCTATTTCAAAAGTTTTAGTTTTCGAGGGTCATAGCTACGTATGTTGAAAAAATGAAGATATTAGACTATTTTATGATTGCAAATGGTAAAGAATGTGATTAAAGGCTCTTTTCCTATTTCAAAAGTTTTAGTTTTCGAGGGTAATAGCTACGTATGTTGAAAAAATGAAGATATTAGACTATTTATGATTGCACATGGTAAAGAATGTGATTTAAGGCTCTTTTCCTATGTCAAAAGTTTTAGTTTTCAAGGGTAATAGCAACGTATGTTGAAAAAATGAAGATATTAGACTATTTTATGATTGCAAATGGTAAAGAATGTGATTAAAGGCTCTTTTCCTATTTCAAAAGTTTTAGTTTTCGAGGGTAATAGCTTTGTCTGTGGAAAAAATGAAGATATAAGACAATTTTATGATTGCACATGGTAAAGAATGTGATTAAAGGCTCTTTTCCTATGTCAAAAGTTTTAGTTTTCGAGGGTAATAGCTACGTATATTGAAAAAATGAAGATATTAGACTATTTTATGATTGCAAATGGTAAAGAATGTGATTAAAGGCTCTTTTCCTATTTCAAAAGTTTTAGTTTTCGAGGGTAATAGCTTTGTCTGTGGAAAAAATGAAGATATAAGACAATTTTATGATTGCACATGGTAAAGAATGTGATTAAAGGCTCTTTTCCTATTTCAAAAGTTTTAGTTTTCGAGGGTAATAGCTACGTATGTTGAAAAATTGCCGATATTAGACAATTTTATGATTGCAAATGGTAAAAAATGTGATTAAAGGCTCTTTTCCTATTTCAAAAGATTTATTTTTCGAGGGTAATAGCTATGTATGTTGAAAAAATGAAGATATCAGACTATTTTATGATTGCAAATGGTAAAGAATGTGATTAAAGGCTCTTTTCCTATGTCAAAAGTTTTAGTTTTCTGGGGTAATAGCTACGCATGTTGAAAAAATGAAGATATTAGACTATTTTATGATTGCAAATGGTAAAGAATGTGATTAAAGGCTCTTTTCCTATTTCAAAAGTTTTAGTTTTCGAGGGTAATAGCTACGTAGGTTGAAAGAATGAAGATATTAGACTATTTTATGATTGCACATGGTAAAGAATGTGGTTAAAGGTTCTTTTCCTATGTCAAAAGTTTTAGTTTTCGAGGGTAATAGCTACTTATGTTGGAAAAATGAAGATATTAGACAATTTTATGATTGCACATGGTAAAGAATGTGATTAAAGGCTCTTTTCCTATTTCAAAAGTTTAAGTTTTCGAGGGTAATAGCTACGTATGTTGAAATATGAAGATATTAGACTATTTTATGACTGCAAATGGTAAAGAATGTGATTAAAGGCTCTTTTCCTATTTCAAAAGTTTTAGTTTTTGAGGGTAATAGCTACGTATGTTGAAAAAATGAAGATATTAGACTATTTTATGATTGCAAACGGTAAAGAATGTGATTAAAGGCTCTTTTCCTATTTCAAAAGTTTTAGTTTTCGAGGGTAATAGCTACGTATG
>NW_027063335.1:0-37642 GCF_032884065.1 Artemia franciscana | reverse complement strand
TAGGTCAATAAGGTCTTATAGCCACTGTACTTAAGTTCTGTTATAGCCAATTTTTATCTGACGTCAGATAAGGTCTAAGAAGACCTTATTAGATCTGACGTCAGAAACCCTTATTAGACCTCAATCTCAATATATATAAACGTTTAACATAGCCTGTTGACAATTGAACTCAATCTTTTTATTAGAATTAGACGTCTTAACATCTTAACTATCTTAACATCACTTAACAACACTCATTATCTTAACATCTGATTAGACCCTTATTAGACCTCAATCATAATTTGCTATCACAATCTATAGCAATGTTAAACGTTTCAAACACAATAAAAAGATTGAGGTCTAATAAGGGTTTCTGATTAGACCTCATTGCTATCTTAACATTGCTATCAAGAAGATCTATTAGATCTGACGTCAGAAACCCTTATTAGACCTCATTAGTGATAAATTGATAGCAATGTTAAACGTTTCAAACACAATAAAAAGATTGAGGTCTAATAAGGGTTATTAAAGCTAATAAGGGTATTGTGTTGTTGTATAGTCTAATTCTAATAAAAAGATTGAGTCTAAATAGGTCAATAAACATTTATATCCCTAATAGGCTACCTTATCTTAGCTCTTTAGCCACTGTACTTAAGTTCTGTTGACGAGTGAAGTCCCTAATAGGCTACCTTATCTAAGAAAACGTTTCAAACACAATAAAAAAATTTAAAAGATTTAAAAGATTTGACGTCAGAAATCTGACGTCAGAATCTGAGGTCAAAAATAATTTATAGATTAATAATTAATTGTACACAATATTGACGTCAACCCTTATTAGACCTCAATCATAATTTGCTATCACAATTGATAGCAATGTTAAACGTTTCAAACACAATAAAAAGATTGAGGTCTAATAAGGGTTAATAAAAAAGAAAGAGCTAAATAGGTCTAAATAGGCTAAATAGGTCAAAAAAATCTATTAGATCTGACGTCAGAAACCCTTATTAGACCTCATTAGTGATAAATTGATAGCAATGTTAAACGTTTCAAACACAATAAAAAGATTGAGGTCTAATAAGGGTTATTAAAGCTAATAAGGGTATTGTGTTGTTGTATAGTCTAATTCTAATAAAAAGATTGAGTCTAAATAGGTCAATAAGGTCTTATAGCCACTGTACTTAAGTTCTGTTGACAAGTGAAGTCCCTAATAGGCTACCTTATCTACACAATAAACCTGGCTACCTTAGCCTTAATTGTCTATTAGATCTGACGTCAGAAACCCAGAATAAAAAGATTGAGTCTAAATAGGTCAATAAGGTCTTATAGCCACTGTACTTAAGTTCTGTTATAGCCAATTTTTATCTGACGTCAGATAAGGTCTAAGAAGACCTTATTAGATCTGACGTCAGAAACCCTTATTAGACCTCAATCTCAATATATATAAACGTTTAACATAGCCTGTTGACAATTGAACTCAATCTTTTTATTAGAATTAGACGTCTTAACATGTTAACTATCTTAACATCACTTAACAACACTCATTATCTTAACATCTGATTAGACCCTTATTAGACCTCAATCATAATTTGCTATCACAATCTATAGCAATGTTAAACGTTTCAAACACAATAAAAAGATTGAGGTCTAATAAGGGTTTCTGATTAGACCTCATTGCTATCTTAACATTGCTATCAAGAAGATCTATTAGATCTGACGTCAGAAACCCTTATTAGACCTCATTAGTGATAAATTGATAGCAATGTTAAACGTTTCAAACACAATAAAAAGATTGAGGTCTAATACGGGTTATTAAAGCTAATAAGGGTATTGTGTTGTTGTATAGTCTAATTCTAATAAAAAGATTGAGTCTAAATAGGTCAATAAACATTTATATCCCTAATAGGCTACCTTATCTTAGCTCTTTAGCCACTGTACTTAAGTTCTTTTGACGAGTGAAGTCCCTAATAGGCTACCTTATCTAAGAAAAACGTTTCAAACACAATAAAAAGATTTAAAAGATTTAAAAGATTTGACGTCAGAAATCTGACGTCAGAATCTGAGGTCAAAAATAATTTATAGATTAATAATTAATTGTACACAATATTGACGTCAACCCTTATTAGACCTCAATCATAATTTGCTATCACAATTGATAGCAATGTTAAACGTTTCAAACACAATAAAAAGATTGAGGTCTAATAAGGGTTAATAAAAAAGAAAGAGCTAAATAGGTCTAAATAGGCTAAATAGACGTCAAAAATCTTTTAGATCTGACGTCAGAAAACCTTATTAGGACCTCATTAGTGATAAATTGATAGCAATGTTAAACGTTTCAAACACAATAAAAAGATTGAGGTCTAATAAGGGTTATTAAAGCTAATAAGGGTATTGTGTTGTTGTATAGTCTAATTCTAATAAAAAGATTGAGTCTAAATAGGTCAATAAGGTCTTATAGCACTGTACTTAAGTTCTGTTGACAAGTGAAGTCCCTAATAGGCTACCTTATCTACACAATAAACCTGGCTACCTTAGCCTTAATTGTCTATTAGATCTGACGTCAGAAACCCAGAATAAAAAGATTGAGTCTAAATAGGTCAATAAGGTCTTATAGCCACTGTACTTAAGTTCTGTTATAGCCAATTTTTATCTGACGTCAGATAAGGTCTAAGAAGACCTTATTAGATCTGACGTCAGAAACCCTTATTAGACCTCAATCTCAATATATATAAACGTTTAACATAGCCTGTTGACAATTGAACTCAATCTTTTTATTAGAATTAGACGTCTTAACATCTTAACTATCTTAACATCACTTAACAACACTCATTATCTTAACATCTGATTAGACCCTTATTAGACCTCAATCATAATTTGCTATCACAATCTATAGCAATGTTAAACGTTTCAAACACAATAAAAAGATTGAGGTCTAATAAGGGTTTCTGATTAGACCTCATTGCTATCTTAACATTGCTATCAAGAAGATCTATTAGATCTGACGTCAGAAACCCTTATTAGACCTCATTAGTGATAAATTGATAGCAATGTTAAACGTTTCAAACACAATAAAAAGATTGAGGTCTAATAAGGGTTATTAAAGCTAATAAGGGTATTGTGTTGTTGTATAGTCTAATTCTAATAAAAAGATTGAGTCTAAATAGGTCAATAAACATTTATATCCCTAATAGGCTACCTTATCTTAGCTCTTTAGCCACTGTACTTAAGTTCTGTTGACGAGTGAAGTCCCTAATAGGCTACCTTATCTAAGAAAACGTTTCAAACACAATAAAAAGATTTAAAAGATTTAAAAGATTTGACGTCAGAAATCTGACGTCAGAATCTGAGGTCAAAAATAATTTATAGATTAATAATTAATTGTACACAATATTGACGTCAACCCTTATTAGACCTCAATCATAATTTGCTATCACAATTGATAGCAATGTTAAACGTTTCAAACACAATAAAAAGATTGAGGTCTAATAAGGGTTAATAAAAAGAAAGAGCTAAATAGGTCTAAATAGGCTAAATAGGTCAAAAAAATCTATTAGATCTGACGTCAGAAACCCTTATTAGACCTCATTAGTGATAAATTGATAGCAATGTTAAACGTTTCAAACACAATAAAAAGATTGAGGTCTAATAAGGGTATTAAAGCTAATAAGGGTATTGTGTTGTTGTATAGTCTAATTCTAATAAAAAAGATTGAGTCTAAATAGGTCAATAAGGTCTTATAGCCACTGTACTTAAGTTCTGTTGACAAGTGAAGTCCCTAATAGGCTATCTTATCTACACAATAAACCTGGCTACCTTAGCCTTAATTGTCTATTAGATCTGACGTCAGAAACCCAGAATAAAAAGATTGAGTCTAAATAGGTCAATAAGGTCTTATAGCCACTGTACTTAAGTTCTGTTATAGCCAATTTTTATCTGACGTCAGATAAGGTTTAAGAAGACCTTATTAGATCTGACGTCAGAAACCCTTATTAGACCTCAATCTCAATATATATAAACGTTTAACATAGCCTTTTGACAATTGAACTCAATCTTTTTATTAGAATTAGACGTCTTAACATCTTAACTATCTTAACATCACTTAACAACACTCATTATCTTAACATCTGATTAGACCCTTATTAGACCTCAATCATAATTCGCTATCACAATTGATAGCAATGTTAAACGTTTCAAACACAAAAAAAAGATTGAGGTCTAATAAGGGTTTCTGATTAGACCTCATTGCTATCTTAACATTGCTATCAAGAAAATCTATTAGATCTGACGTCAGAAACCCTTATTAGACCTCATTAGTGATAAATTGATAGCAATGTTAAACGTTTCAAACACAATAAAAAGATTGAGGTCTAATAAGGGTTATTAAAGCTAATAAGGGTATTGTGTTGTTGTATAGTCTAATTCTAATAAAAAGATTGAGTCTAAATAGGTCAATAAACATTATATCCCTAATAGGCTACCTTATCTTAGCTCTTTAGCCACTGTACTTAAGTTCTGTTGACAAGTGAAGTCCCTAATAGGCTACTTATCTAAGAAAACGTTTCAAACACAATAAAAAGATTTGAAAGATTTAAAAGATTTGACGTCAGAAATCTGACGTCACAATCTGAGGTCAAAAATAATTTATAGATTAATAATTATTGTACACAATATTGACGTCAACCCTTATTAGACCTCAATCATAATTTGATATCACAATTGATAGCAATGTTAAACGTTTCAAACACAATAAAAAGATTGAGGTCTAATAAGGGTTAATAAAAAAGAAAGAGCTAAATAGGTCTAAATAGGCTAAATAGGTCAAAAAAATCTATTAGATCTGACGTCAGAAACCCTTATTAGACCTCATTAGTGATAAATTGATAGCAATGTTAAACGTTTCAAACACAATAAAAAGATTGAGGTCTAATAAGGGTTATTAAAGCTAATAAGGGTATTGTGTTGTTGTATAGTCTAATTCTAATAAGAAGATTGAGTCTAAATAGGTCAATAAGGTTTTATAGCCACTGTACTTAAGTTCTGTTGACAAGTGAAGTCCCTAATAGGCTACCTTATCTACACAATAAACCTGGCTACCTTAGCCTTAATTGTCTATTAGATCTGACGTCAGAAAACCCAGAATAAAAAGATTGAGTCTAAATAGGTCAATAAGGTCTTTTAGCCACTGTACTTAAGTTCTGTTATAGCCAATTTTTATCTGACGTCAGATAAGGTCTAAGAAGACCTTATTAGATCTGACGTCAGAAACCCTTATTAGACCTCAATCTCATATATATAAACGTTTAACATAGCCTGTTGACAATTGAACTCAATCTTTTTATTAGAATTAGACGTCTTAACATCTTTAACTATCTTAACATCACTTAACAACACTCATTATCTTAACATCTGATTAGACCCTTATTAGAACCTCAATCATAATTTGCTATCACAATTGATAGCAATGTTAAACGTTTCAAACACAATAAAAAGATTGAGGTCTAATAAGGGTTTCTGATTAGATCTCATTGCTATCTTAACATTGCTATCAAGAAAGATCTATTAGATCTGACGTCAGAAACCCTTATTAGACCTCATTAGTGATAAATTGATAGCAATGTTAAACGTTTCAAACACAATAAAAAGATTGAGGTCTAATACGGGTTATTAAAGCTAATAAGGGTATTGTGTTGTTGTATAGTCTAATTCTAATAAAAAGATTGAGTCTAAATAGGTCAATAAACATTTATATCCCTAATAGGCTACCTTATCTTAGCTCTTTAGCCACTGTACTTAAGTTCTGTTGACGAGTGAAGTCCCTAATAGGCTACCTTATCTAAGAAAACGTTTCAAACACAATAAAAAGATTTAAAAGATTTAAAAGATTTGACGTCAGAAATCTGACGTCAGAATCTGAGGTCAAAAATAATTTATAGATTAATAATTAATTGTACACAATATTGACGTCAACCCTTATTAGACCTCAATCATAATTTGCTATCACAATTGATAGCAATGTTAAACGTTTCAAACACAATAAAAAGATTGAGGTCTAATAAGGGTTAATAAAAAAGAAAGAGCTAAATAGGTCTAAATAGGCTAAATAGGTCAAAAAAATCTATTAGATCTGACGTCAGAAACCCTTATTAGACCTCATTAGTGATAAATTGATAGCAATGTTAAACGTTTCAAACACAATAAAAAGATTGAGGTCTAATAAGGGTTATTAAAGCTAATAAGGGTATTGTGTTGTTGTATAGTCTAATTCTAATAAAAAGATTGAGTCTAAATAGGTCAATAAGGTCTTATAGCCACTGTACTTAAGTTCTGTTGACAAGTGAAGTCCCTAATAGGCTACCTTATCTACACAATAAACCTGGCTACCTTAGCCTTAATTGTCTATTAGATCTGACGTCAGAAACCCAGAATAAAAAGATTGAGTCTAAATAGGTCAATAAGGTCTTATAGCCACTGTACTTAAGTTCTGTTATAGCCAATTTTTATCTGACGTCAGATAAGGTCTAAGAAGACCTTATTAGATCTGACGTCAGAAACCCTTATTAGACCTCAATCTCAATATATATAAACGTTTAACATAGCCTGTTGACAATTGAACTCAATCTTTTTATTAGAATTAGACGTCTTAACATCTTAACTATCTTAACATCACTTAACAACACTCATTATCTTAACATCTGATTAGACCCTTATTAGACCTCAATCATAATTTGCTATCACAATTGATAGCAATGTTAAACGTTTCAAACACAATAAAAAGATTGAGGTCTAATAAGGGTTTCTGATTAGACCTCATTGCTATCTTAACATTGCTATCAAGAAAATCTATTAGATCTGACGTCAGAAACCCTTATTAGACCTCATTAGTGATAAATTGATAGCAATGTTAAACGTTTCAAACACAATAAAAAGATTGAGGTCTAATAAGGGTTATTAAAGCTAATAAGGGTATTGTGTTGTTGTATAGTCTAATTCTAATAAAAAGATTGAGTCTAAATAGGTCAATAAACATTTATATCCCTAATAGGCTACCTTATCTTAGCTCTTTAGCCACTGTACTTAAGTTCTGTTGACAAGTGAAGTCCCTAATAGGCTACCTTATCTAAGAAAACGTTTCAAACACAATAAAAAGATTTAAAAGATTTAAAAGATTTGACGTCAGAAATCTGACGTCAGAATCTGAGGTCAAAAATAATTTATAGATTAATAATTAATTGTACACAATATTGACGTCAACCCTTATTAGACCTCAATCATAATTTGCTATCAAAATTGATAGCAATGTTAAACGTTTCAAACACAATAAAAAGATTGAGGTCTAATAAGGGTTAATAAAAAAGAAAGAGCTAAATAGGTCCAAATAGGCTAAATAGGTAAAAAAAATCTATTAGATCTGACGTCAGAAACCCTTATTAGACCTCATTAGTGATAAATTGATGGCAATGTTAAACGTTTCAAACACAATAAAAAGATTGAGGTCTAATAAGGGTTATTAAAGCTAATAAGGGTATTGTGTTGTTGTATAGTCTAATTCTAATAAAAAGATTGAGTCTAAATAGGTCAATAAGGTCTTATAGCCACTGTACTTAAGTTCTGTTGACAAGTGAAGTCCCTAATAGGCTACCTTATCTACACAATAAACCTGGCTACCTTAGCCTTAATTGTCTATTAGATCTGACGTCAGAAACCCAGAATAAAAAGATTGAGTCTAAATAGGTCAATAAGGTCTTATAGCCACTGTACTTAAGTTCTATTATAGCCAATTTTTATCTGACGTCAGATAAGGTCTAAGAAGACCTTAGTAGATCTGACGTCAGAAACCCTTATTAGACCTCAATCTCAATATATATAAACGTTTAACATAGGCTGTTGACAATTGAACTCAATCTTTTTATTAGAATTAGACGTCTTAACATCTTAACTATCTTAACATCACTTAACAACACTCATTATCTTAACATCTGATTAGACCCTTATTAGACCTCAATCATAATTTGCTATCACAATTGATAGCAATGTTAAACGTTTCAAACACAATAAAAAGATTGAGGTCTAATAAGGGTTTCTGATTAGACCTCATTGCTATCTTAACATTGCTATCAAGAAAATCTATTAGATCTGACGTCAGAAACCCTTATTAGACCTCATTAGTGATAAATTGATAGCAATGTTAAACGTTTCAAACACAATAAAAAGATTGAGGTCTAATAAGGGTTATTAAAGCTAATAAGGGTATTGTGTTGTTGTATAGTCTAATTCTAATAAAAAGATTGAGTCTAAATAGGTCAATAAACATTTATATCCCTAATAGGCTACCTTATCTTAGCTCTTTAGCCACTGTACTTAAGTTCTGTTGACAAGTGAAGTCCCTAATAGGCTACCTTATCTAAGAAAAAGTTTCAAACACAATAAAAAGATTTAAAAGATTTAAAAGATTTGACGTCAGAAATCTGACGTCACAATCTGAGGTCAAAAATAATTTATAGATTAATAATTAATTGTACACAATATTGACGTCAACCCTTATTAGACCTCAATCATAATTTGCTATCACAATTAATAGCAATGTTAAACGTTTCAAACACAATAAAAAGATTGAGGTCTAATAAGGGTTAATAAAAAAGAAAGAGCTAAATAGGTCTAAATAGACTAAATAGGTCAAAAAAATCTATTAGATCTGACGTCAGAAACCCTTATTAGACCTCATTAGTGATAAATTGATAGCAATGTTAAACGTTTCAAACACAATAAAAAGATTGAGGTCTAATAAGGGTTATTAAAGCTAATAAGGGTATTGTGTTGTTGTATAGTCTAATTCTAATAAAAAGATTGAGTCTAAATAGGTCAATAAGGTCTTATAGCCACTGTACTTAAGTTCTGTTGACAAGTGAAGTCCCTAATAGGCTACCTTATCTACACAATAAACCTGGCTACCTTAGCCTTAATTGTCTATTAGATCTGACGTCAGAAACCCAGAATAAAAAGATTGAGTCTAAATAGGTCAATAAGGTCTTATAGCCACTGTACTTAAGTTCTGTTATAGCCAATTTTTATCTGACGTCAGATAAGGTTTAAGAAGACCTTATTAGATCTGACGTCAGAAACCCTTATTAGACCTCAATCTCAATATATATAAACGTTTAACATAGCCTTTTGACAATTGAACTCAATCTTTTTATTAGAATTAGACGTCTTAACATCTTAACTATCTTAACATCACTTAACAACACTCATTATCTTAACATCTGATTAGACCCTTATTAGACCTCAATCATAATTCGCTATCACAATTGATAGCAATGTTAAACGTTTCAAACACAATAAAAAGATTGAGGTCTAATAAGGGTTTCTGATTAGACCTCATTGCTATCTTAACATTGCTATCAAGAAAATCTATTAGATCTGACGTCAGAAACCCTTATTAGACCTCATTAGTGATAAATTGATAGCAATGTTAAACGTTTCAAACAAAATAAAAAGATTGAGGTCTAATAAGGGTTATTAAAGCTAATAAGGGTATTGTGTTGTTGTATAGTCTAATTCTAATAAAAAGATTGAGTCTAAATAGGTCAATAAACATTTATATCCCTAATAGGCTACCTTATCTTAGCTCTTTAGCCACTGTACTTAAGTTCTGTTGACAAGTGAAGTCCCTAATAGGCTACCTTATCTAAGAAAACGTTTCAAACACAATAAAAAGATTTGAAAGATTTAAAAGATTTGACGTCAGAAATCTGACGTCAGAATCTGAGGTCAAAAATAATTTATAGATTAATAATTAATTGTACACAATATTGACGTCAACCCTTATTAGACCTCAATCATAATTTGATATCACAATTGATAGCAATGTTAAACGTTTCAAACACAATAAAAAGATTGAGGTCTAATAAGGGTTAATAAAAAAGAAAGAGCTAAATAGGTCTAAATAGGCTAAATAGGTCAAAAAAATCTATTAGATCTGACGTCAGAAACCCTTATTAGACCTCATTAGTGATAAATTGATAGCAATGTTAAACGTTTCAAACACAATAAAAAGATTGAGGTCTAATAAGGGTTATTAAAGCTAATAAGGGTATTGTGTTGTTGTATAGTCTAATTCTAATAAAAAGATTGAGTCTAAATAGGTCAATAAGGTCTTATAGCCACTGTACTTAAGTTCTATTGACAAGTGAAGTCCCTAATAGGCTACCTTATCTACACAATAAACCTGGCTACCTTAGCCTTAATTGTCTATTAGATCTGACGTCAGAAACCCAGAATAAAAAGATTGAGTCTAAATAGGTCAATAAGGTCTTTTAGCCACTGTACTTAAGTTCTGTTATAGCCAATTTTTATCTGACGTCAGATAAGGTCTAAGAAGACCTTATTAGATCTGACGTCAGAAACCCTTATTAGACCTCAATCTCAATATATATAAACGTTTAACATAGCCTGTTGACAATTGAACTCAATCTTTTTATTAGAATTAGACGTCTTAACATCTTAACTATCTTAACATCACTTAACAACACTCATTATCTTAACATCTGATTAGACCCTTATTAGACCTCAATCATAATTTGCTATCACAATTGATAGCAATGTTAAACGTTTCAAACACAATAAAAAGATTGAGGTCTAATAAGGGTTTCTGATTAGATCTCATTGCTATCTTAACATTGCTATCAAGAAAATCTATTAGATCTGACGTCAGAAACCCTTATTAGACCTCATTAGTGATAAATTGATAGCAATGTTAAACGTTTCAAACACAATAAAAAGATTGAGGTCTAATAAGGGTTATTAAAGCTAATAAGGGTATTGTGTTGTTGTATAGTCTAATTCTAATAAAAAGATTGAGTCTAAATAGGTCAATAAACATTTATATCCCTAATAGGCTACCTTATCTTAGCTCTTTAGCCACTGTACTTAAGTTCTGTTGACAAGTGAAGTCCCTAATAGGCTACCTTATCTAAGAAAACGTTTCAAACACAATAAAAAGATTTAAAAGATTTAAAAGATTTGACGTCAGAAATCTGACGTCAGAATCTGAGGTCAAAAATAATTTATAGATTAATAATTAATTGTACACAATATTGACGTCAACCCTTATTAGACCTCAATCATAATTTGCTATCACAATTGATAGCAATGTTAAACGTTTCAAACACAATAAAAAGATTGAGGTCTAATAAGGGTTAATAAAAAAGAAAGAGCTAAATAGGTCTAAATAGGCTAAATAGGTCAAGAGAATCTATTAGATCTGACGTCAGAAACCCTTATAAGACCTCATTAGTGATAAATTGATAGCAATGTTGAACGTTTCAAACATAATAAAAAGATTGAGGTCTAATAAGGGTTATTAAAGCTAATAAGGGTATTGTGTTGTTGTATAGTCTAATTCTAATAAAAAGATTGAGTCTAAATAGGTCAATAAGGTCTTATAGCCACTGTACTTAAGTTCTGTTGACAAGTGAAGTCCCTAATAGGCTACCTTATCTACACAATAAACCTGGCTACCTTAGCCTTAATTGTCTATTAGATCTGACGTCAGAAACCCAGAATAAAAAGATTGAGTCTAAATAGGTCAATAAGGTCTTATAGCCACTGTACTTAAGTTCTGTTATAGCCAATTTTTATCTGACGTCAGATAAGGTCTAAGAAGACCTTATTAGATCTGACGTCACAAACCCTTATTAGACCTCAATCTCAATATATATAAACGTTTAACATAGCCTGTTGACAATTGAACTCAATCTTTTTATTAGAATTAGACGTCTTAACATCTTAACTATCTTAACATCACTTAACAACACTCATTATCTTAACATCTGATTAGACCCTTATTAGACCTCAATCATAATTTGCTATCACAATTGATAGCAATGTTAAACGTTTCAAACACAATAAAAAGATTGAGGTCTAATAAGGGTTTCTGATTAGACCTCATTGCTATCTTAACATTGCTATCAAGAAAATCTATTAGATCTGACGTCAGAAACCCTTATTAGACCTCATTAGTGATAAATTGATAGCAATGTTAAACGTTTCAAACACAATAAAAAGATTGAGGTCTAATAAGGGTTATTAAAGCTAATAAGGGTATTGTGTTGTTGTATAGTCTAATTCTAATAAAAAGATTGAGTCTAAATAGGTCAATAAACATTTATATCCCTAATAGGCTACCTTATCTTAGCTCTTTAGCCACTGTACTTAAGTTCTGTTGACAAGTGAAGTCCCTAATAGGCTACCTTATCTAAGAAAACGTTTCAAACACAATAAACAGATTTAAAAGATTTAAAAGATTTGACGTCAGAAATCTGACGTCAGAATCTGAGGTCAAAAATAATTTATAGATTAATAATTAATTGTACACAATATTGACGTCAACCCTTATTAGACCTCAATCATAATTTGATATCACAATTGATAGCAATGTTAAACGGTTCAAACACAATAAAAAGATTGAGGTCTAATAAGGGTTAATAAAAAAGAAAGAGCTAAATAGGTCTAAATAGGCTAAATAGGTCAAAAAAATCTATTAGATCTGACGTCAGAAACCCTTATTAGACCTCATTAGTGATAAATTGATAGCAATGTTAAACGTTTCAAACACAATAAAAAGATTGAGGTCTAATAAGGGTTATTAAAGCTAATAAGGGTATTGTGTTGTTGTATAGTCTAATTCTAATAAAAAGATTGAGTCTAAATAGGTCAATAAGGTCTTATAGCCACTGTAATTAAGTTCTGTTGACAAGTGAAGTCCCTAATAGGCTACCTTATCTACACAATAAACCTGGCTACCTTAGCCTTAATTGTCTATTAGATCTGACGTCAGAAACCCAGAATAAAAAGATTGAGTCTAAATAGGTCAATAAGGTCTTATAGCCACTGTGCTTAAGTTCTGTTATAGCCAATTTTTATCTGACGTCAGATAAGGTCTAAGAAGACCTTATTAGATCTGACGTCAGAAACCCTTATTAGACCTCAATCTCAATATATATAAACGTTTAACATAGCCTGTTGACAATTGAACTCAATCTTTTTATTAGAATTAGACGTCTTAACATCTTAACTATCTTAACATCACTTAACAACACTCATTATCTTAACATCTGATTAGACCCTTATTAGACCTCAATCATAATTTGCTATCACAATTGATAGCAATGTTAAACGTTTCAAACACAATAAAAAGATTGAGGTCTAATAAGGGTTTCTGATTAGATCTCATTGCTATCTTAACATTGCTATCAAGAAAATCTATTAGATCTGACGTCAGAAACCCTTATTAGACCTCATTAGTGATAAATTGATAGCAATGTCAAACGTTTCAAACACAATAAAAAGATTGAGGTCTAATAAGGGTTATTAAAGCTAATAAGGGTATTGTGTTGTTGTATAGTCTAATTCTAATAAAAAGATTGAGTCTAAATAGGTCAATAAACATTTATATCCCTAATAGGCTACCTTATCTTAGCTCTTTAGCCACTGTACTTAAGTTCTGTTGACAAGTGAAGTCCCTAATAGGCTACCTTATCTAAGAAAACGTTTCAAACACAATAAAAAGATTTAAAAGATTTAAAAGATTTGACGTCAGAAATCTGACGTCAGAATCTGAGGTCAAAAATAATTTATAGATTAATAATTAATTGTACACAATATTGACGTCAACCCTTATTAGACCTCAATCATAATTTGCTATCACAATTGATATAAATGTTAAACGTTTCAAACACAATAAAAAGATTGAGGTCTAATAAGGGTTAATAAAAAAGAAAGAGCTAAATAGGTCTAAATAGGCTAAATAGGTCAAAAAAATCTATTAGATCTGACGTCAGAAACCCTTATAAGACCTCATTAGTGATAAATTGATAGCAATGTTAAACGTTTCAAACACAATAAAAAGATTGAGGTCTAATAAGGGTTATTAAAGCTAATAAGGGTATTGTGTTGTTGTATAGTCTAATTCTAATAAAAAGATTGAGTCTAAATAGGTCAATAAGGTCTTATAGCCACTGTACTTAAGTTCTGTTGACAAGTGAAGTCCCTAATAGGCTACCTTATCTACACAATAAACCTGGCTACCTTAGCCTTAATTGTCTATTAGATCTGACGTCAGAAACCCAGAATAAAAAGATTGAGTCTAAATAGGTCAATAAGGTCTTATAGTCACTGTACTTAAGTTCTGTTATAGCCAATTTTTATCTGACGTCAGATAAGGTCTAAGAAGACCTTATTAGATCTGACGTCAGAAACCCTTATTAGACCTCAATCTCAATATATATAAACGTTTAACATAGCCTGTTGACAATTGAACTCAATCTTTTTATTAGAATTAGACGTCTTAACATCTTAACTATCTTAACATCACTTAACAACACTCATTATCTTAACATCTGATTAGACCCTTATTAGACCTCAATCATAATTTGCTATCACAATTGATAGCAATGTTAAACGTTTCAAACACAATAAAAAGATTGAGGTCTAATAAGGGTTTCTGATTAGACCTCATTGATATCTTAACATTGCTATCAAGAAAATCTATTAGATCTGACGTCAGAAACCCTTATTAGACCTCAATAGTGATAAATTGATAGTAATGTTAAACGTTTCAAACACAATAAAAAGATTGAGGTCTAATAAGGGTTATTAAAGCTAATAAGGGTATTGTGTTGTTGTATAGTCTAATTCTAATAAAAAGATTGAGTCTAAATAGGTCAATAAACATTTATATCCCTAATAGGCTACCTTATCTTAGCTCTTTAGCCACTGTACTTAAGTTCTGTTGACAAGTGAAGTCCCTAATAGGCTACCTTATCTAAGAAAATGTTTCAAACACAATAAAAAGATTTAAAAGATTTAAAAGATTTGACGTCAGAAATCTGACGTCAGAATCTGAGGTCAAAAATAATTTATAGATTAATAATTAATTGTACACAATATTGACGTCAACCCTTATTAGACCTCAATCATAATTTGCTATCACAATTGATAGCAATGTTAAACGTTTCAAACACAATAAAAAGATTGAGGTCTAATAAGGGTTAATAAAAAAGAAAGAGCTAAATAGGTCTAAATAGGCTAAATAGGTCAAAAAATCTATTAGATCTGACGTCAGAAACCCTTATTAGACCTCATTAGTGATAAATTGATAGCAATGTTAAACGTTTCAAACACAATAAAAAGATTGAGGTCTAATAAGGGTTATTAAAGCTAATAAGGGTATTGTGTTGTTGTATAGTCTAATTCTAATAAAAAGATTGAGTCTAAATAGGTCAATAAGGTCTTATAGCCACTGTACTTAAGTTCTGTTGACAAGTGAAGTCCCTAATAGGCTACCTTATCTACACAATAAACCTGGCTACCTTAGCCTTAATTGTCTATTAGATCTGACGTCAGAAACCCAGAATAAAAAGATTGAGTCTAAATAGGTCAATAAGGTCTTATAGCCACTGTACTTATGTTCTGTTATAGCCAATTTTTATCTGACGTCAGATAGGGTCTAAGAACACCTTATTAGATCTGACGTCAGAAACCCTTATTAGACCTCAATCTCAATATATATAAACGTTTAACATAGCCTGTTGACAATTGAACTCAATCTTTTTATTAGAATTAGACGTCTTAACATCTTAACTATCTTAACATCACTTAACAACACTCATTATCTTAACATCTGATTAGACCCTTATTAGACCTCAATCATAATTTGCTATCACAATTGATAGCAATGTTAAACGTTTCAAACACAATAAAAAGATTGAGGTCTAATAAGGGTTTCTGATTAGACCTCATTGCTATCTTAACATTGCTATCAAGAAAATCTATTAGATCTGACGTCAGAAACCCTTATTAGACCTCATTAGTGATAAATTGATAGCAATGTTAAACGTTTCAAACACAATAAAAAGATTGAGGTCTAATAAGGGTTATTAAAGCTAATAAGGGTATTGTGTTGTTGTATAGTCTAATTCTAATAAAAAGATTGAGTCTAAATAGGTCAATAAACATTTATATCCCTAATAGGCTACCTTATCTTAGCTCTTTAGCCACTGTACTTAAGTTCTGTTGACAAGTGACGTCCCTAATAGGCTACCTTATCTAAGAAAACGTTTCAAACACAATAAAAAGATTTAAAAGATTTAAAAGATTTGACGTCAGAAATCTGACGTCAGAATCTGAGGTCAAAAATAATTTATAGATTAATAATTAATTGTACACAATATTGACGTCAACCCTTATTAGACCTCAATCATAATTTGCTATCACAATTGATAGCAATGTTAAACGTTTCAAACGCAATAAAAAGATTGAGGTCTAATAAGGGTTAATAAAAAAGAAAGAGCTAAATAGGTCTAAATAGGCTAAATAGGTCAAAAAAATCTATTAGATCTGACGTCAGAAACCCTTATTAGACCTCATTAGTGATAAATTGATAGCAATGTTAAACGTTTCAAACACAATAAATAGATTGAGGTCTAATAAGGGTTATTAAAGCTAATAAGGGTATTGTGTTGTTGTATAGTCTAATTCTAATAAAAAGATTGAGTCTAAATAGGTCAATAAGGTCTTATAGCACTGTACTTAAGTTCTGTTGACAAGTGAAGTCCCTAATAGGCTACCTTATCTACACAATAAACCTGGCTACCTTAGCCTTAATTGTCTATTAGATCTGACGTCAGAAACCCAGAATAAAAAGATTGAGTCTAAATAGGTCAATAAGGTCTTATAGCCACTGTACTTAAGTTCTGTTATAGCCAATTTTTATCTGACGTCAGAAAAGGTCTAAGAAGACCTTATTAGATCTGACGTCAGAAACCCTTATTAGACCTCAATCTCAATATATATAAAAGTTTAACATAGCCTGTTGACAATTGAACTCAATCTTTTTATTAGAATTAGACGTCTTAACATCTTAACTATCTTAACATCACTTAACAACACTCATTATCTTAACATCTGATTAGACCCTTATTAGACCTCAATCATAATTTGCTATCACAATTGATAGCAATGTTAAACGTTTCAAACACAATAAAAAGATTGAGGTCTAATAAGGGTTTCTGATTAGACCTCATTGCTATCTTAACATTGCTATCAAGAAAATCTATTAGATCTGACGTCAGAAACCCTTATTAGACCTCATTAGTGATAAATTGATAGCAATGTTAAACGTTTCAAACACAATAAAAAGATTGAGGTCTAATAAGGGTTATTAAAGCTAATAAGGGTATTGTGTTGTTGTATAGTCTAATTCTAATAAAAAGATTGAGTCTAAATAGGTCAATAAACATTTATATCCCTAATAGGCTACCTTATCTTAGCTCTTTAGCCACTGTACTTAAGTTCTGTTGACAAGTGAAGTCCCTAATAGGCTACCTTATCTAAGAAAACGTTTCAAACACAATAAAAAGATTTAAAAGATTTAAAAGATATGACGTCAGAAATCTGACGTCAGAATCTGAGGTCAAAAATAATTTATAGATTAATAATTAATTGTACACAATATTGACGTCAACCCTTATTAGACCTCAATTATAATTTGCTATCACAATTGATAGCAATGTTAAACGTTTCAAACACAATAAAAAGATTGAGGTCTAATAAGGGTTAATAAAAATGAAAGAGCTAAATAGGTCTAAATAGGCTAAATAGGTCAAAAAAATCTATTAGATCTGACGTCAGAAACCCTTATTAGACCTCATTAGTGATAAATTGATAGCAATGTTAAACGTTTCAAACACAATAAAAAGATTGAGGTCTAATAAGGGTTATTAAAGCTAATAAGGGTATTGTGTTGTTGTATAGTCTAATTCTAATAAAAAGATTGAGTCTAAATAGGTCAATAAGGTCTTATAGCCACTGTACTTAAGTTCTGTTGACAAGTGAAGTCCCTAATAGGCTACCTTATCTACACAATAAACCTTGCTACCTTAGCCTTAATTGTCTATTAGATCTGACGTCAGAAACCCAGAATAAAAAGATTGAGTCTAAATAGGTCAATAAGGTCTTATAGCCACTGTACTTAAGTTCTTTTATAGCCAATTTTTATCTGACGTCAGATAAGGTCTAAGAAGACCTTATTAGATCTGACGTCAGAAACCCTTATTAAACCTCAATCTCAATATATATATAAACGTTTAACATAGCCTGTTGACAATTGAACTCAATCTTTTTATTAGAATTAGACGTCTTAACATCTTAACTATCTTAACATCACTTAACAACACTCATTATCTTAACATCTGATTAGACCCTTATTAGACCTCAATCATAATTTGCTATCACAATTGATAGCAATGTTAAACGTTTCAAACACAATAAAAAGATTGAGGTCTAATAAGGGTTTCTGATTAGACCTCATTGCTATCTTAACATTGCTATCAAGAAAATCTATTAGATCTGACGTCAGAAACCCTTATTAGAACTCATTAGTGATAAATTGATAGCAATGTTAAACGTTTCAAACACAATAAAAAGATTGAGGTCTAATAAGGGTTATTAAAGCTAATAAGGGTATTGTGTTGTTGTATAGTCTTATTCTAATAAAAGATTGAGTCTAAATAGGTCAATAAACATTTATATCCCTAATAGGGTACCTTATCTTAGCTCTTTAGCCACTGTACTTAAGTTCTGTTGACAAGTGAAGTCCCTAATAGGCTACCTTATCTAAGAAAACGTTTCAAACACAATAAAAAGATTTAAAAGATTTAAAAGATTTGACGTCAGAAATCTGACGTCAGAATCTGAGGTCAAAAATAATTTATAGATTAATAATTAATTGTACACAATATTGACGTCAACCCTTATTAGACCTCAATCATAATTTGCTATCACAATTGATAGCAATGTTAAACGTTTCAAACACAATAAAAAGATTGAGGTCTAATAAGGGTTAATAAAAAAGAAAGAGCTAAATAGGTCTAAATAGGCTAAATAGGTCAAAAAAATCTGTTAGATCTGACGTCAGAAACCCTTATTAGACCTCATTAGTGATAAATTGATAGCAATGTTAAACGTTTCAAACACAATAAAAAGATCGAGGTCTAATAAGGGTTATTAAAGCTAATAAGGGTATTGTGTTGCTGTATAGTCTAATTCTAATAAAAAGATTGAGTCTAAATAGGTCAATAAGGTCTTATAGCCACTGTACTTAAGTTCTGTTGACAAGTGAAGTCCCTAATAGGCTACCTTATCTACACAATAAACCTGGCTACCTTAGCCTTAATTGTCTATTAGATCTGACGTCAGAAACCCAGAATAAAAAGATTGAGTCTAAATAGGTCAATAAGGTCTTATAGCCACTGTACTTAAGTTCTGTTATAGCCAATTTTTATCTGACGTCAGATAAGGTCTAAGAAGACCTTATTAGATCTGACGTCAGAAACCCTTATTAGACCTCAATCTCAATATATATAAACGTTTAACATAGCCTGTTGACAATTGAACTCAATCTTTTTATTAGAACTAGACGTCTTAACATCTTAACTATCTTAACATAACTTAACAACACTCATTATCTTAACATCTGATTAGACCCTTATTAGACCTCAATCATAATTTGCTATCACAATTGATAGCAATGTTAAACGTTTCAAACACAATAAAAAGATTGAGGTCTAATAAGGGTTTCTAATTAGACCTCATTGCTATCTTAACATTGCTATCAAAAAAATCTATTAGATCTGATGTCAGAAACCCTTATTAGACCTCATTAGTGATAAATTGATAGCAATGTTAAACGTTTCAAACACAATAAAAAGATTGAGGTCTAATAAGGGTTATTAAAGCTAATAAGGGTATTGTGTTGTTGTATAGTCTAATTCTAATAAAAAGATTGAGTCTAAATAGGTCAATAAACATTTATATCCCTAATAGGCTACCTTATCTTAGCTCTTTAGCCACTGTACTTAAGTTCTGTTGACAAGTGAAGTCCCTAATAGGCTACCTTATCTAAGAAAACGTTTCAAACACAATAAAAAGATTTAAAAGATTTAAAAGATTTTACGTCAGAAATCTGACGTCAGAATCTGAGGTCAAAAATTATTTATAGATTAATAATTAATTGTACACAATATTGACGTCAACCCTTATTAGACCTCAATCATAATTTGCTATCACAATTGATAGCAATGTTAAACGTTTCAAACACAATAAAAAGATTGAGGTCTAATAAGGGTTAATAAAAAAGAAAGAGCTAAATAGGTCTAAATAGGCTAAATAGGTCAAAAAAATCTATTAGATCTGACGTCAGAAACCCTTATTAGACCTCATTAGTGATAAATTGATAGCAATGTTAAACGTTTCAAACACAATAAAAAGATTGAGGTCTAATAAGGGTTATTAAAGCTAATAAGGGTATTGTGTTGTTGTATAGTCTAAATCTAATAAAAAGATTGAGTCTAAATAGGTCAATAAGGTCTTATAGCCACTGTACTTAAGTTCTGTTGACAAGTGAAGTCCCTAATAGGCTACATTATCTACACAATAAACCTGGCTACCTTAGCCTTAATTGTCTATTAGATCTGACGTCAGAAACCCAGAATAAAAAGATTGAGTCTAAATAGGTCAATAAGGTCTTATAGCCACTGTACTTAAGTTCTGTTATAGCCAATTTTTATCTGACGTCAGATAAGGTCTAAGAAGACCTTATTAGATCTGACGTCAGAAACCCTTATTAGACCTCAATCTCAATATATATAAACGTTTAACATAGCCTGTTGACAATTGAACTCAATCTTTTTATTAGAATTAGACGTCTTAACATCTTAACTATCTTAACATCACTTAACAACACTCATTATCTTAACATCTGATTAGACCCTTATTAGACCTCAATCATAATTTGCTATCACAATTGATAGCAATGTTAAACGTTTCAAACACAATAAAAAGATTGAGGTCTAATAAGGGTTTCTAATTAGACCTCATTGCTATCTTAACATTGCTATCAAGAAAATCTATTAGATCTGACGTCAGAAACCCTTATTAGACCTCATTAGTGATAAATTGATAGCAATGTTAAACGTTTCAAACACAATAAAAAGATTGAGGTCTAATAAGGGTTATTAAAGCTAATAAGGGTATTGTGTTGTTGTATAGTCTAATTCTAATAAAAAGATTGAGTCTAAATAGGTCAATAAACATTTATATCCCTAATAGGCTACCTTATCTTAGCTCTTTAGCCACTGTATTTAAGTTCTGTTGACAAGTGAAGTCCCTAATAGGCTACCTTATCTAAGAAAACGTTTCAAACACAATAAAAAGATTTAAAAGATTTAAAAGATTTGACGTCAGAAATCTGACGTCAGAATCTGAGGTCAAAAATAATTTATAGATTAATAATTAATTGTACACAATATTGACGTCAACCCTTATTAGACCTCAATCATAATTTGCTATCACAATTGATAGCAATGTTAAACGTTTCAAACACAATAAAAAGATTGAGGTCTAATAAGGGTTAATAAAAAAGAAAGAGCTAAATAGGTCTAAATAGGCTAAATAGGTCAAAAAAATCTATTAGATCTGACGTCAGAAACCCTTATTAGACCTCATTAGTGATAAATTGATAGCAATGTTAAACGTTTCAAACACAATAAAAAGATTGAGGTCTAATAAGGGTTATTAAAGCTAATAAGGGTATTGTGTTGTTGTATAGTCTAATTCTAATAAAAAGATTGAGTCTAAATAGGTCAATAAGGTCTTATAGCCACTGTACTTAAGTTCTGTTGACAAGTGAAGTCCCTAATAGGCTACCTTATCTACACAATAAACCTGGCTACCTTAGCCTTAATTGTCTATTAGATCTGACGTCAGAAACCTAGAATAAAAAGATTGAGTCTAAATAGGTCAATAAGGTCTTATAGCCACTGTACTTAAGTTCTGTTATAGCCAAATTTTATCTGACGTCAGATAAGGTCTAAGAAGACCTTATTAGATCTGACGTCAGAAACCCTTATTAGACCTCAATCTCAATATATATAAACGTTTAACATAGCCTGTTGACAATTGAACTCAATCTTTTTATTAGAATTAGACGTCTTAACATCTTAACTATCTTAACATCACTTAACAACACTCATTATCTTAACATCTGATTAGACCCGTATTAGACCTCAATCATAATTTGCTATCACAATTGATAGCAATGTTAAACGTTTCAAACACAATAAAAAGATTGAGGTCTAATAAGGGTTAATAAAAAAGAAAGAGCTAAATAGGTCTAAATAGGCTAAATAGGTCAAAAAAATCTATTAGATCTGACGTCAGAAACCCTTATTAGACCTCATTAGTGATAAATTGATAGCAATGTTAAACGTTTCAAACACAATAAAAAGATTGAGGTCTAATAAGGGTTATTAAAGCTAATAAGGGTATTGTGTTGTTGTATTGTCTAATTCTAATAAAAAGATTGAGTCTAAATAGGTCAATAAGGTCTTATAGCCACTGTACTTAAGTTCTGTTGACAAGTGAAGTCCCTAATAGGCTACCTTATCTACACAATAAACCTGGCTACCTTAGCCTTAATTGTCTATTAGATCTGACGTCAGAAACCCAGAATAAAAAGATTGAGTCTAAATAGGTCAATAAGGTCTTATAGCCACTGTACTTAAGTTCTGTTATAGCCAATTTTTATCTGACGTCAGATAAGGTCTAAGAAGACCTTATTAGATCTGACGTCAGAAACCCTTATTAGACCTCAATCTCAATATATATAAACGTTTAACATAGCCTGTTGACAATTGAACTCAATCTTTTTATTAGAATTAGACGTCTTAACATCTTAACTATCTTAACATCACTTAACAACACTCATTATCTTAACATCTGATTAGACCCTTATTAGACCTCAATCATAATTTGCTATCACAATTGATAGCAATGTTAAACGTTTCAAACACAATAAAAAGATTGAGGTCTAATAAGGGTTTCTGATTAGACCTCATTGCTATTTTAACATTGCTATCAAGAAAATCTATTAGATCTGACGTCAGAAACCCTTATTAGACCTCAATAGTGATAAATTGATAGCAATGTTAAACGTTTCAAACACAATAAAAAGATTGAGGTCTAATAAGGGTTATTAAAGCTAATAAGGGTATTGTGTTGTTGTATAGTCTAATTCTAATAAAAAGATTGAGTCTAAATAGGTCAATAAACATTTATATCCCTAATAGGCTACCTTATCTTAGCTCTTTAGCCACTGTACTTAAGTTCTGTTGACAAGTGAAGTCCCTAATAGGCTACCTTATCTAAGAAAACGTTTCAAACACAATAAAAAGATTTAAAAGATTTAAAAGATTTGACGTCAGAAATCTGACGTCAGAATCTGAGGTCAAAAATAATTTATAGATTACTAATTAATTGTTCACAATATTGACGTCAACCCTTATTAGACCTCAATCATAATTTGCTATCACAATTGATAGCAATGTTAAACGTTTCAAACACAATAAAAAGATTGAAGTCTAATAAGGGTTAATAAAAAAGAGAGAGCTAAATAGGTCTAAATAGGCTAAATAGGTCAAAAAAATCTATTAGATCTGACGTCAGAAACCCTTATTAGACCTCATTAGTGATAAATTGATAGCAATGTTAAACGTTTCAAACACAATAAAAAGATTGAGGTCTAATAAGGGTTATTAAAGCTAATAAGGGTATTGTGTTGTTGTATAGTCTAATTCTAATAAAAAGATTGAGTCTAAATAGGTCAATAAGGTCTTATAGCCACTGTACTTAAGTTCTGTTGACAAGTGAAGTCCCTAATAGGCTACCTTATCTACACAATAAACCTGGCTACCTTAGCCTTAATTGTCTATTAGATCTGACGTCAGAAACCCAGAATAAAAAGATTGAGTCTAAATAGGTCAATAAGGTCTTATAGCCACTGTACTTAAGTTCTGTTATAGCCAATTTTTATCTGACGTCAGATAAGGTCTAAGAAGACCTTATTAGATCTGACGTCAGAAACCCTTATTAGACCTCAATCTCAATATATATAAACGTTTAACATAGCCTGTTGACAATTGAACTCAATCTTTTTATTAGAATTAGACGTCTTAACATCTTAACTATCTTAACATCACTTAACAACACTCATTATCTTAACATCTGATTAGACCCTTATTATACCTCAATCATAATTTGCTATCACAATTGATAGCAATGTTAAACGTTTCAAACACAATAAAAAGATTGAGGTCTAATAAGGGTTTCTGATTAGACCTCATTGCTATCTTAACATTGCTATCAAGAAAATCTATTAGATCTGACGTCAGAAACCCTTATTAGACCTCATTAGTGATAAATTGATAGCAATGTTAAACGTTTCAAACACAATAAAAAGATTGAGGTCTAATAAGGGTTATTAAAGCTAATAAGGGTATTGTGTTGTTGTATAGTCTAATTCTAATAAAAAGATTGAGTCTAAATAGGTCAATAAACATTTATATCCCTAATAGGCTACCTTATCTTAGCTCTTTAGCCACTGTACTTAAGTTCTGTTGACAAGTGAAGTCCCTAATAGGCTACCTTATCTAAGAAAACGTTTCAAACACAATAAAAAGATTTAAAAGATTTAAAAGATTTGACGTCAGAAATCTGACGTCAGAATCTGAGGTCAAAAATAATTTATAGATTAATAATTAGTTGTACACAATATTGACGTAAACCCTTATTAGACCTCAATCATAATTTGCTATCACAATTGATAGCAATGTTAAACGTTTCAAACACAATAAAAAGATTGAGGTCTAATAAGGGTTAATAAAAAAGAAAGAGCTAAATAGGTCTAAATAGGCTAAATAGGTCAAAAAAATCTATTAGATCTGACGTCAGAAACCCTTATTAGACCTCATTAGTGATAAATTGATAGCAATGTTAAACGTTTCAAACACAATAAAAAGATTGAGGTCTAATAAGGGTTATTAAAGCTAATAAGGGTATTGTGTTGTTGTATAGTCTAATTCTAATAAAAAGATTGAGTCTAAATAGGTCAATAAGGTCTTATAGCCACTGTACTTAAGTTCTGTTGACAAGTGAAGTCCCTAATAGGCTACCTTATCTACACAATAAACCTGGCTACCTTAGCCTTAATTGTCTATTAGATCTGACGTCAGAAACCTAGAATAAAAAGATTGAGTCTAAATAGGTCAATAAGGTCTTATAGCCACTGTACTTAAGTTCTGTTATAGCCAATTTTTATCTGACGTCAGATAAGGTCTAAGAAGACCTTATTAGATCTGACGTCAGAAACCCTTATTAGACCTCAATCTCAATATATACAAACGTTTAACATAGCCTGTTGACAATTGAACTCAATCTTTTTATTAGAATTAGACGTCTTAACATCTTAACTATCTTAACATCACTTAACAACACTCATTATCTTAACATCTGATTAGACCCTTATTAGACCTCAATCATAATTTGCTATCACAATTGATAGCAAAGTTAAACGTTTCAAACACAATAAAAAGATTGAGGTCTAATAAGGGTTGCTGATTAGACCTCATTGCTATCTTAACATTGCTATCAAGAAAATCTATTAGATCTGACGTCAGAAACCCGTATTAGACCTCATTAGTGATAAATTGATAGCAATGTTAAACGTTTCAAACACTATAAAAAGATTGAGGTCTAATAAGGGTTATTAAAGCTAATAAGGGTATTGTGTTGTTGTATAGTCTAATTCTAATAAAAAGATTGAGTCTAAATAGGTCAATAAACATTTATATCCCTAATAGGCTACCTTATCTTAGCTCTTTAGCCACTGTACTTAAGTTCTGTTGACAAGTGAAGTCCCTAATAGGCTACCTTATCTAAGAAAACGTTTCAAACACAATAAAAAGATTTAAAAGATTTAAAAGATTTGACGTCAGAAATCTGACGTCAGAATCTGAGGTCAAAAATAATTTATAGATTAATAATTAATTGTACACAATATTGACGTCAACCCTTATTAGACTTCAATCATAATTTGCTATCACAATTGATAGCAATGTTAAACGTTTCAAACACAATAAAAAGATTGAGGTCTAATAAGGGTTAATAAAAAAGAAAGAGCTAAATAGGTCTAAATAGGCTAAATAGGTCAAAAAAATCTATTAGATCTGACGTCAGAAACCCTTATTAGACCTCATTAGTGATAAATTGATAGCAATGTTAAACGTTTCAAACACAATAAAAAGATTGAGGTCTAATAAGGGTTATTAAAGCTAATAAGGGTATTGTGTTGTTGTATAGTCTAATTCTAATAAAAAGATTGAGTCTAAATAGGTCAATAAGGTCTTATAGCCACTGTACTTAAGTTCTGTTGACAAGTGAAGTCCCTAACAGGCTACCTTATCTACACAATAAACCTGGCTACCTTAGCCTTAATTGTCTATTAGATCTCACGTCAGAAACCCAGAATAAAAAGATTGAGTCTAAATAGGTCAATAAGGTCTTATAGCCACTGTACTTAAGTTCTGTTATAGCCAATTTTTATCTGACGTCAGATAAGGTCTAAGAAGACCTTATTAGATCTGACGTCAGAAACCCTTATTAGACCTCAATCTCAATATATATAAACGTTTAACATAGCCTGTTGACAATTGAACTCAATCTTTTTATTAGAATTAGACGTCTTAACATCTTAACTATCTTAACATCACTTAACAACACTCATTATCTTAACATCTGATTAGACCCTTATTAGACTTCAATCATAATTTGCTATCACAATTGATAGCAATGTTAAACGTTTCAAACACAATAAAAAGAATGAGGTCTAATAAGGGTTTCTGATTAGACCTCATTGCTATCTTAACATTGCTATCAAGAAAATCTATTAGATCTGACGTCAGAAACCCTTATTAGACCTCATTAGTGATAAATTGATAGCAATGTTAAACGTTTCAAACACAATAAAAAGATTGAGGTCTAATAAGGGTTATTAAAGCTAATAAGGGTATTGTGTTGTTGTATAGTCTAATTCTAATAAAAAGATTGAGTCTAAATAGGTCAATAAGGTCTTATAGCCACTGTACTTAAGTTCTGTTGACAAGTGAAGTCCCTAATAGGCTACCTTATCTACACAATAAACCGGGCTACCTTAGCCTTAATTGTCTATTAGATCTGACGTCAGAAACCCAGAATAAAAAGATTGAGTCTAAATAGGTCAATAAGGTCTTATAGCCACTGTACTTAAGTTCTGTTATAGCCGATTTTTATCTGACGTCAGATAAGGTCTAAGAAGACCTTATTAGATCTGACGTCAAAAACCCTTATTAGACCTCAATCTCAATATATATAAACGTTTAACATAGCCTGTTGACAATTGAACTCAATCTTTTTATTAGAATTAGACGTCTTAACATCTTAACTATCTTAACATCACTTAACAACACTCATTATCTTAACATCTGATTAGACCCTTATTAGACCTCAATCATAATTTGCTATCACAATTGATAGCAATGTTAAACGTTTCAAACACAATAAAAAGATTGAGGTCTAATAAGGGTTTCTGATTAGACCTCATTGCTATCTTAACATTGCTATCAAGAAAATCTATTAGATCTGACGTTAGAAACCCTTATTAGACCTCATTAGTGATAAATTGATAGCAATGTTAAACGTTTCAAACACAATAAAAAGATTGAGGTCTAATAAGGGTTATTAAAGCTAATAAGGGTATTGTGTTGTTGTATAGTCTAATTCTAATAAAAAGATTGAGTCTAAATAGGTCAATAATCATTTATATCCCTAATAGGCTACCTTATCTTAGCTCTTTAGCCACTGTACTTAAGTTCTGTTGACAAGTGAAGTCCCTAATAGGCTACCTTATCTAAGAAAACGTTTCAAACACAATAAAAAGATTTAAAAGATTTAAAAGATTTGACGTCAGAAATCTGACGTCAGAATCTGAGGTCAAAAATAATTTATAGATTAATAATTAATTGTACACAATATTGACATCAACCCTTATTAGACCTCAATCATAATTTGCTATCACAATTGATAGCAATGTTAAACGTTTCAAACACAATAAAAAGATTGAGGTCTAATAAGGGTTAATAAAAAAGAAAGAGCTAAATAGGTCTAAATAGGCTAAATAGGTCAAAAAAATCTATTAGATCTGACGTCAGAAACCCTTATTAGACCTCATTAGTGATAAATTGATAGCAATGTTAAACGTTTCAAACACAATAAAAAGATTGAGGTCTAATAAGGGTTATTAAAGCTAATAAGGGTATTGTGTTGTTGTATAGTCTAATTCTAATAAAAAGATTGAGTCTAAATAGGTCAATAAGGTCTTATAGCCACTGTACTTAAGTTCTGTTGACAAGTGAAGTCCCTAATAGGCTGCCTTATCTACACAATAAACCTGGCTACCTTAGCCTTAATTGTCTATTAGATCTGACGTCAGAAACCCAGAATAAAAAGATTGAGTCTAAATAGGTCAATAAGGTCTTATAGCCACTGTACTTAAGTTCTGTTATAGCCAATTTTTATCTGACGTCAGATAAGGTCTAAGAAGACCTTATTAGATCTGACGTCAGAAACCCTTATTAGACCTCAATCTCAATATATATAAACGTTTAACATAGCCTGTTGACAATTGAACTCAATCTTTTTATTAGAATTAGACGTCTTAACATCTTAACTATCTTAACATCACTTAACAACACTCATTATCTTAACATCTGATTAGACCCTTATTAGACCTCAATCATAATTTGCTATCACAATTGATAGCAATGTTAAACGTTTCAAACACAATAAAAAGATTGAGGTCTAATAAGGGTTTCTGATTAGACCTCATTGCTATCTTAACATTGCTATCAAGAAAATCTATTAGATCTGACGTCAGAAACCCTTATTAGACCTCATTAGTGATAAATTGATAGCAATGTTAAACGTTTCAAACACAATAAAAAGATTGAGGTCTAATAAGGGTTATTAAAGCTAATAAGGGTATTGTGTTGTTGTATAGTCTAATTCTAATAAAAAGATTGAGTCTAAATAGGTCAATAATCATTTATATCCCTAATAGGCTACCTTATCTTAGCTCTTTAGCCACTGTACTTAAGTTCTGTTGACAAGTGAAGTCCCTAATAGGCTACCTTATCTAAGAAAACGTTTCAAACACAATAAAAAGATTTAAAAGATTTAAAAGATTTGACGTCAGAAATCTGACGTCAGAATCTGAGGTCAAAAATAATTTATAGATTAATAATTAATTGTACACAATATTGACATCAACCCTTATTAGACCTCAATCATAATTTGCTATCACAATTGATAGCAATGTTAAACGTTTCAAACACAATAAAAAGATTGAGGTCTAATAAGGGTTAATAAAAAAGAAAGAGCTAAATAGGTCTAAATAGGCTAAATAGGTCAAAAAAATCTATTAGATCTGACGTCAGAAACCCTTATTAGACCTCATTAGTGATAAATTGATAGCAATGTTAAACGTTTCAAACACAATAAAAAGATTGAGGTCTAATAAGGGTTATTAAAGCTAATAAGGGTATTGTGTTGTTGTATAGTCTAATTCTAATAAAAAGATTGAGTCTAAATAGGTCAATAAGGTCTTATAGCCACTGTACTTAAGTTCTGTTGACAAGTGAAGTCCCTAATAGGCTGCCTTATCTACACAATAAACCTGGCTACCTTAGCCTTAATTGTCTATTAGATCTGACGTCAGAAACCCAGAATAAAAAGATTGAGTCTAAATAGGTCAATAAGGTCTTATAGCCACTGTACTTAAGTTCTGTTATAGCCAATTTTTATCTGACGTCAGATAAGGTCTAAGAAGACCTTATTAGATCTGACGTCAGAAACCCTTATTAGACCTCAATCTCAATATATATAAACGTTTAACATAGCCTGTTGACAATTGAACTCAATCTTTTTATTAGAATTAGACGTCTTAACATCTTAACTATCTTAACATCACTTAACAACACTCATTATCTTAACATCTGATTAGACCCTTATTAGACCTCAATCATAATTTGCTATCACAATTGATAGCAATGTTAAACGTTTCAAACACAATAAAAAGATTGAGGTCTAATAAGGGTTTCTGATTAGACCTCATTGCTATCTTAACATTGCTATCAAGAAAATCTATTAGATCTGACGTCAGAAACCCTTATTAGACCTCATTAGTGATAAATTGATAGCAATGTTAAACGTTTCAAACACAATAAAAAGATTGAGGTCTAATAAGGGTTATTAAAGCTAATAAGGGTATTGTGTTGTTGTATAGTCTAATTCTAATAAAAAGATTGAGTCTAAATAGGTCAGTAAACATTTATATCCCTAATAGGCTACCTTATCTTAGCTCTTTAGCCACTGTACTTAAGTTTTGTTGACAAGTGAAGTCCCTAATAGGCTACCTTATCTAAGAAAACGTTTCAAACACAATAAAAAGATTTAAAAGATTTAAAAGATTTGACGTCAGAAATCTGACGTCAGAATCTGAGGTCAAAAATAATTTATAGATTAATAATTAATTGTACACAATATTGACGTCAACCCTTATTAGACCTCAATCATAATTTGCTATCAGAATTGATAGCAATGTTAAACGTTTCAAACACAATAAAAAGATTGAGGTCTAATAAGGGTTAATAAAAAAGAAAGAGCTAAATAGGTCTAAATAGGCTAAATAGGTCAAAAAAATCTATTAGGTCTGACGTCAGAAACCCTTATTAGACCTCATTAGTGATAAATTGATAGCAATGTTAAACGTTTCAAACACAATAAAAAGATTGAGGTCTAATAAGGGTTATTAAAGCTAATAAGGGTATTGTGTTGTTGTATAGTCTAATTCTAATAAAAAGATTGAGTCTAAATAGGTCAATAAGGTCTTATAGCCACTGTACTTAAGTTCTGTTGACAAGTGAAGTCCCTAATAGGCTACCTTATCTACACAATAAACCTGGCTACCTTAGCCTTAATTGTCTATTAGATCTGACGTCAGAAACCCAGAATAAAAAGATTGAGTCTAAATAGGTCAATAAGGTCTTATAGCCACTGTACTTAAGTTCTGTTATAGCCAATTTTTATCTGACGTCAGATAAGGTCTAAGAAGACCTTATTAGATCTGACGTCAGAAACCCTTATTAGACCTCAATCTCAATATATATAAATGTTTAACATAGCCTGTTGACAATTGAACTCAATCTTTTTATTAGAATTAGACGTCTTAACATCTTAACTATCTTAACATCACTTAACAACACTCATTATCTTAACATCTGATTAGACCCTTATTAGACCTCAATCATAATTTGCTATCACAATTGATAGCAATGTTAAACGTTTCAAACACAATAAAAAGATTGAGGTCTAATAAGGGTTTCTGATTAGACGTCATTGCTATCTTAACATTGCTATCAAGAAAATCTATTAGATCTGACGTCAGAAACCCTTATTAGACCTCATTAGTGATAAATTGATAGCAATGTTAAACGTTTCAAACACAATAAAAAGATTGAGGTCTAATAAGGGTTATTAAAGCTAATAAGGGTTTTGTGTTGTTGTATAGTCTAATTCTAATAAAAAGATTGAGTCTAAATAGGTCAATAAACATTTATATCCCTAATAGGCTACCTTATCTTAGCTCTTTAGCCACTGTGCTTAAGTTCTGTTGACAAGTGAAGCCCCTAATAGGCTACCTTATCTAAGAAAACGTTTCAAACACAATAAAAAGATTTAAAAGATTTAAAAGATTTGACGTCAGAAATCTGACGTCAGAATCTGAGGTCAAAAATAATTTATAGATTAATAATTAATTGTACACAATATTGACGTCAACCCTTATTAGACCTCAATCATAATTTGCTATCACAATTGATAGCAATGTTAAACGTTTCAAACACAATAAAAAGATTGAGGTCTAATAAGGGTTAATAAAAAAGAAAGAGCTAAATAGGTCTAAATAGGCTAAATAGGTCAAAAAAATCTATTTGATCTGACGTCAGAAACCCTTATTAGACCTCATTAGTGATAAATTGATAGCAATGTTAAACGTTTCAAACACAATAAAAAGATTGAGGTCTAATAAGGGTTATTAAAGCTAATAAGGGTATTGTGTTGTTGTATAGTCTAATTCTAATAAAAAGATTGAGTCTAAATAGGTCAATAAGGTCTTATAGCCACTGTACTTAAGTTCTGTTGACAAGTGAAGTCCCTAATAGGCTACCTTATCTACACAATAAACCTGGCTACCTTAGCCTTAATTGTCTATTAGATCTGACGTCAGAAACCCAGAATAAAAAGATTGAGTCTAAATAGGTCAATAAGGTCTTATAGCCACTGTACTTAAGTTCTGTTATAGCCAATTTTTATCTGACGTCAGATAAGGTCTAAGAAGACCTTATTAGATCTGACGTCAGAAACCCTTATTAGACCTCAATCTCAATATATATAAAAGTTTAACATAGCCTGTTGACAATTGAACTCAATCTTTTTATTAGAATTAGACGTCTTAACATCTTAACTATCTTAACATCACTTAACAACACTCATTATCTTAACATCTGATTAGACCCTTATTAGACCTCAATCATAATTTGCTATCACAATTGATAGCAATGTTAAACGTTTCAAACACAATAAAAAGATTGAGGTCTAATAAGGGTTTCTGATTAGACCTCATTGCTATCTTAACATTGCTATCAAGAAAATCTATTAGATCTGACGTCAGAAACCCTTATTAGACCTCATTAGTGATAAATTGATAGCAATGTTAAAAGTTTCAAACACAATAAAAAGATTGAGGTCTAATAAGGGTTATTAAAGCTAATAAAGGTATTGTGTTGTTGTATAGTCTAATTCTAATAAAAAGATTGAGTCTAAATAGGTCAATAAACATTTATATCCCTAATAGGCTACCTTATCTTAGCTCTTTAGCCACTGTACTTAAGTTCTGTTGACAAGTGAAGTCCCTAATAGGCTACCTTATCTAAGAAAACGTTTCAAACACAATAAAAAGATTTAAAAGATTTAAAAGATTTGACGTCAGAAATCTGACGTCAGAATCTGAGGTCAAAAATAATTTATAGATTAATAATTAATTGTACACAATATTGACGTCAACCCTTATTAGACCTCAATCATAATTTGCTATCACAATTGATAGCAATGTTAAACGTTTCAAACACAATAAAAAGATTGAGGTCTAATAAGGGTTAATAAAAAAGAAAGAGCTAAATAGGTCTAAATAGGCTAAATAGGTCAAAAAAATCTATTAGATCTGACGTCAGAAACCCTTATTAGACCTCATTAGTGATAAATTGATAGCAATGTTAAACGTTTCAAACACAATAAAAAGATTGAGGTCTAATAAGGGTTATTAAAGCTAATAAGGGTATTGTGTTGTTGTATAGTCTAATTCTAATAAAAAGATTGAGTCTAAATAGGTCAATAAGGTCTTATAGCCACTGTACTTAAGTTCTGTTGACAAGTGAAGTCCCTAATAGGCTACCTTATCTACACAATAAACCTGGCTACCTTAGCCTTAATTGTCTATTAGATCTGACGTCAGAAACCCAGAATAAAAAGATTGAGTCTAAATAGGTCAATAAGGTCTTATAGCCACTGTACTTAAGTTCTGTTATAGCCAATTTTTATCTGACGTCAGATAAGGTCTAAGAAGACCTTATTAGATCTGACGTCAGAAACCCTTATTAGACCTCAATCTCAATATATATAAACGTTTAACATAGCCTGTTGACAATTGAACTCAATCTTTTTATTAGAATTAGACGTCTTAACATCTTAACTATCTTAACATCACTTAACAACACTCATTATCTTAACATCTGATTAGACCCTTATTAGACCTCAATCATAATTTGCTATCACAATTGATAGCAATGTTAAACGTTTCAAACACAATAAAAAGATTGAGGTCTAATAAGGGTTTCTGATTAGACCTCATTGCTATCTTAACATTGCTATCAAGAAAATCTATTAGATCTGACGTCAGAAACCCTTATTAGACCTCATTAGTGATAAATTGATAGCAAAGTTAAACGTTTCAAACACAATAAAAAGATTGAGGTCTAATAAGGGGTATTAAAGCTAATAAGGGTATTGTGTTGTTGTATAGTCTAATTCTAATAAAAAGATTGAGTCTAAATAGGTCAATAAACATTTATATCCCTAATAGGCTACCTTATCTTAGCTCTTTAGCCACTGTACTTAAGTTCTGTTGACAAGTGAAGTCCCTAATAGGCTACCTTATCTAAGAAAACGTTTCAAACACAATAAAAAGATTTAAAAGATTTAAAAGATTTGACGTCAGAAATCTGACGTCAGAATCTGAGGTCAAAAATAATTTATAGATTAATAATTAATTGTACACAATATTGACGTCAACCCTTATTAGACCTCAATCATAATTTGCTATCACAATTGATAGCAATGTTAAACGTTTCAAACACAATAAAAAGATTGAGGTCTAATAAGGGTTAATAAAAAAGAAAGAGCTAAATAGGTCTAAATAGGCTAAATAGGTCAAAAAAATCTATTAGATCTGACGTCAGAAACCCTTATTAGACCTCATTAGTGATAAATTGATAGCAATGTTAAACGTTTCAAACACAATAAAAAGATTGAGGTCTAATAAGGGTTATTAAAGCTAATAAGGGTATTGTGTTGTTGTATAGTCTAATTCTAATAAAAAGATTGAGTCTAAATAGGTCAATAAGGTCTTATAGCCACTGTACTTAAGTTCTGTTGACAAGTGAAGTCCCTAATAGGCTACCTTATCTACACAATAAACCTGGCTACCTTAGCCTTAATTGTCTATTAGATCTGACGTCAGAAACCCAGAATAAAAAGATTGAGTCTAAATAGGTCAATAAGGTCTTATAGCCACTGTACTTAAGTTCTGTTATAGCCAATTTTTATCTGACGTCAGATAAGGTCTAAGAAAACCTTTTTAGATCTGACGTCAGAAACCCTTATTAGACCTCAATCTCAATATATATAAACGTTTAACATAGCCTGTTGACAATTGAACTCAATCTTTTTATTAGAATTAGACGTCTTAACATCTTAACTATCTTAACATCACTTAACAACACTCATTATCTTAACATCTGATTAGACCCTTATTAGACCTCAATCATAATTTGCTATCACAATTGATAGCAATGTTAAACGTTTCAAACACAATAAAAAGATTGAGGTCTAATAAGGGTTTCTGATTAGACCTCATTGCTATCTTAACATTGCTATCAAGAAAATCTATTAGATCTGACGTCAGAAACCCTTATTAGACCTCATTAGTGATAAATTGATAGCAATGTTAAACGTTTCAAACACAATAAAAAGATTGAGGTCTAATAAGGGTTATTAAAGCTAATAAGGGTATTGTGTTGTTGTATAGTCTAATTCTAATAAAAAGATTGAGTCTAAATAGGTCAATAAGGTCTTATAGCCACTGTACTTAAGTTCTGTTGACAAGTGAAGTCCCTAATAGGCTACCTTAACTACACAATAAACCTGGCTACCTTAGCTTTAATTGTCTATTAGATCTGACGTCAGAAACCCAGAATAAAAAGATTGAGTCTAAATAGGTCAATAAGGTCTTATAGCCACTGTACTTAAGTTCTGTTATAGCCAATTTTTATCTGACGTCAGATAAGGTCTAAGAAGACCTTATTAGATCTGACGTCAGAAACCCTTATTAGACCTCAATCTCAATATATATAAACGTTTAACATAGCCTGTTGACAATTGAACTCAATCTTTTTATTAGAATTAGACGTCTTAACATCTTAACTATCTCAACATCACTTAACAACACTCATTATCTTAACATCTGATTAGACCCTTATTAGACCTCAATCATAATTTGCTATCACAATTGATAGCAATGTTAAACGTTTCAAACACAATAAAAAGATTGAGGTCTAATAAGGGTTATTAAAGCTAATAAGGGTATTGTGTTGTTGTATAGTCTAATTCTAATAAAAAGATTGAGTCTAAATAGGTCAATAAACATTTATATCCCTAATAGGCTACCTTATCTTAGCTCTTTAGCCACTGTACTTAAGTTCTGTTGACAAGTGAAGTCCCTATTAGGCTACCTTATCTAAGAAAACGTTTCAAACACAATAAAAAGATTTAAAAGATTTAAAAGATTTGACGTCAGAAATCTGACGTCAGAATCTGAGGTAAAAAATAATTTATAGATTAATAATTAATTGTACACAATATTGACGTCAACCCTTATTAGACCTCAATCATAATTTGCTATCACAATTGATAGCAATGTTAAACGTTTCAAACACAATAAAAAGATTGAGGTCTAATAAGGGTTAATAAAAAAGAAAGAGCTAAATAGGTCTAAATAGGCTAAATAGGTCAAAAAAATCTATTAGATCTGACGTCAGAAACCCTTATTAGACCTCATTAGTGATAAATTGATAGCAATGTTAAACGTTTCAAACACAATAAAAAGATTGAGGTCTAATAAGGGTTATTAAAGCTAATAAGGGTATTGTGTTGTTGTATAGTCTAATTCTAATAAAAAGATTGAGTCTAAATAGGTCAATAAGGTCTTATAGCCACTGTACTTAAGTTCTGTTGACAAGTGAAGTCCCTAATAGGCTACCTTATCTACAGAATAAACCTGGCTACCTTAACCTTAATTGTCTATTAGATCTGACGTCAGAAACCCAGAATAAAAAGATTGAGTCTAAATAGGTCAATAAGGTCTTATAGCCACTGTACTTAAGTTCTGTTATAGCCAATTTTTATCTGACGTCAGATAAGGTCTAAGAAGACCTTATTAGATCTGACGTCAGAAACCCTTATTAGACCTCAATCTCAATATATATAAACGTTTAACATAGCCTGTTGACAATTGAACTCAATCTTTTTATTAGAATTAGACGTCTTAACATCTTAACTATCTTAACATCACTTAACAACACTCATTATCTTAACATCTGATTAGACCCTTATTAGACCTCAATCATAATTTGCTATCACAATTGATAGCAATGTTAAACGTTTCAAACACAATAAAAAGATTGAGGTCTAATAAGGGTTTCTGATTAGACCTCATTGCTATCTTAACATTGCTATCAAGAAAATCTATTAGATCTGACGTCAGAAACCCTTATTAGACCTCATTAGTGATAAATTGATAGCAATGTTAAACGTTTCAAACACAATAAAAAGATTGAGGTCTAATAAGGGTTATTAAAGCTAATAAGGGTTATGTGTTGTTGTATAGTCTAATTCTAATAAAAAGATTGAGTCTAAATAGGTCAATAAACATTTATATCCCTAATAGGCTACCTTATCTTAGCTCTTTAGCCACTGTACTTAAGTTCTGTTGACAAGTGAAGTCCCTAATAGGCTACCTTATCTAAGAAAACGTTTCAAACACAATAAAAAGATTTAAAAGATTTAAAAGATTTGACGTCAGAAATCTGACGTCAGAATCTGAGGTCAAAAATAATTTATAGATTAATAATTAATTGTACACAATATTGACGTCAACCTTTATGAGACCTCAATCATAATTTGCTATCACAATTGATAGCAATGTTAAACGTTTCAAACACAATAAAAAGATTGAGGTCTAATAAGGGTTAATAAAAAAGAAAGAGCTAAATAGGTCTAAATAGGCTAAATA
>NW_027063334.1:22205-59858 GCF_032884065.1 Artemia franciscana | reverse complement strand
GTCTAATATCTTCATTTTTTCAACATACGTAGCTATTACCCTCGAAAACTAAAACTTTTGAAATAGGAATAGAGCCTTTAAGCACTTTCTTTACCATGTGCAATCATAAAATAGTCTAATATCTTCATTTTTTCAACATACGTAGCTATTACCCTCGAAAACTAAAACTTTTGACATAGGAAAAGAGCCTTTAATCACATTCGTTACCATTTGCAATTATAAAATAGTCTAATATCTTCATTTTTCCAACATACGTAGCTATTACCCTCGAAAACTAATACTTTTGACATAGGAAAAGAGCCTTTAATCACATTCTTTACCATTTGCAATCATAAAATAGTCTAATATCTTCATTTTTCCAACATACGTAGCTATTACCCTCGAAAACGAAAACTTTTGAAATAGGAAAAGAGCCTTTAATCACATTCTTTACCATTTGCAATCATAAAATAGTCTAATATCTTCATTTTTTCAACATACGTAGCTATTACCCTCGAAAACTAAAACTTTTGAAATAGGAAAAGAGCCTTTAATCACATTCTTTACCATGTGCAATCATAAAATAGTCTAATATCTTCATTTTTGCAACATACGTAGCTATTACCCTCGAAAACTAAAACTTTTGACATAGGAAAAGAGCCTTTAATCACATTCTTTACCATTCGCAATCATAAAATAGTCTAATATCTTCATTTTTTCAACATACGTAGCTATTACCCTCGAAAACTAAAACTTTTGACATAGGAAAGAGCCTTTAATCACATTCTTTAACATTTGCAATCATAAAATAGTCTAATATCTTCATTTTTTCAACATACTTAGCTATTACCCTCGAAAACTAAAACTTTTGACATAGGAAAAGAGCCTTTAAGCACTTTCTTTACCATGTGCAATCATAAAATAGTCTAATATCTTCATTTTTTCGACATACGTAGCTATTACCCTCGAAAACTAAAACTTTTGACATAGGAAAAGAGCCTTTAATCACATTCGTTACCATTTGCAATTATAAAATAGTCTAATATCTTCATTTTTTCAACATACGTAGCTATTACCCTCGAAAACTAAAACTTTTGACATAGGAAAAGAGCCTTAATCACATTCGTTACCATTTGAAATTATAAATAGGCTAATATCTTCATTTTTTCAACATACGTAGCTATTACCCTCGAAAACTAAAACTTTTGACATAGGAAAAGAGCCTTTAACTCACATTCTTTACATTTGCAATCATAAAATAGTCTCATATCTTCATTTTTTCAACATACGTAGCTATTACCCTCGAAAACTAAAACTTTTGAAATTGGAATAGAGCCTTTAAGCACTTTCTTTACCATGACCAATCATAAAATAGTCTAATATCTTCATTTTTCAACATACGTAGCTATCACCCTCGAAAACTAAAACTTTTGACATAGGAAAAGAGCCTTTAATCACATTCGTTACCATTTGCAATTATAAAATAGTCTAATATCTTCATTTTTCCAACATACGTAGCTATTACCCTCGAAAACTAAAACTTTTGACATAGGAAAAGAGCCTTTAATCACTTTCTTTACCATTTGCAATCATAAAATAGTCTAATATCTTCATTTTTCCACATACGTAGCTATTACCCTCGAAAACGAAAACTTTTGAAATAGGAAAAGAGCCTTTAATCACATTCATTACCATTTGCAATCATAAAATAGTCTAATATCTTCATTATTCAACATACGTAGCGATTACCCTCGAAAACTAAAACTTTTGAAATAGGAAAAGAGCCTTTAAGCACTTTCTTTACCATGTGCAATCATAAAATGGTCTAATATCTTCATTTTTCCAACATACGTAGCTATTACCCTCGAAAACGAAAACTTTTGAAATAGGAAAAGAGCCTTTAATCACATTCTTTACCATTTGCAATCATAATATAGTCTAATATCTTCATTTTTCCAACATACGTAGCTATTACCCTCGAAAACTAAAACTTTTGAAATAGGAAAAGAGCCTTTAATCACATTCTTTACCATGTGCAATCATAAAATAGTCTAATATCTTCATTTTTTCAACATACGTAGCTATTACCCTCGAAAACTAAACTTTTGACATAGGAAAAGAGCCTTTATATCACATTCTTTACCATTTGCAATCATAAAATAGTCTAATATCTTCATTTTTTCAACATACGTAGCTATTACCCTCGAAAACTAAAACTTTTGACATAGGAAAAGAGCCTTTAATCACATTCTTTACCATTTGCAATCATAAAATAGTCTAATATCTTCATTTTTTCAACATACGTAGCTATTACCCTCGAAAACTAAAACTTTTGAAATAGGAAAAGAGCCTTTAAGCACTTTCTTTACCATGTGCAATCATAAAATAGTCTAATATCTTATACCCTCGAAAACTAAAACTTTTGAAATAGGAAAAGAGCCTTTAAGCACATTCTTTACCATTTGCAATCATAAAATAGTCTAACATCTTCATTTTTTCAACATACTTAGCTATTACCCTCGAAAACTAAAACTTTTGAAATAGGAAAAGAGCCTTTAAGCACTTTCTTTACCATGTGCAATCATAAAATAGTCTAATATCTTCATTTTTTCAACATACGTAGCTATTACCCTCGAAAACTAAAACTTTTGACATAGGAAAAGAGCCTTTAATCACATTCGTTACCATTTGCAATTATAAAATAGTCTAATATCTTCATTTTTTCAACATACGTAGCTATTACCCTCGAAAACTAAAACTTTTGACATAGGAAAAGAGCCTTTAATCACATTCGTTACCATTTGCAATTATAAAATAGTCTAATATCTTCATTTTTTCAACATACGTAGCTATTACCCTCGAAAACTAAAACTTTTGACATAGGAAAAGAGCCTTTAATCACATTCGTTACTATTTGCAATTATAAAATAGTCTAATATCTTCATTTTTTCAACATACGTAGCTATTATCCTCGAAAACTAAAACTTATGACATAGGAAAAGAGCCTTTAATCACATTCGTTACCATTTGCAATTATAAAATAGTCTAATATCTTCATTTTTTCATCATACGTAGCTATTACCCTCGAAAACTAAAACTTTTGACATAGGAAAAGAGCCTTTAATCACATTCTTTACCATTTGCAATCATAAAATAGTCTAATATCTTCATTTTTTCCACATACGTAGCTATTACCCTCGAAAACTAAAACTTTTGAAATAGGAAAAGGGCCTTTAATCACATTCTTTACCATGTGCAATCATAAAATAGTCTAATATCTTCATTTTTTCTAAAAATAAAAAACTCTAAAAGAGCCTTTAATCACATTCTTTGTGAATCATAAAACTCTAAAGAGCCTTTAATCACATTCTTTACCATATGCAATCATAAAATAGTCTAATATCTTCATTTTTTCAACATACGTAGCTATTACCCTCGAAAACTAAAACTTTTGACATAGGAAAAGAGCCTTTAATCACATTCTTTACCATTTGCAATCATAAAATAGTCTAATATCTTCATTTTTTCAACATACGTAGCTATTACGTATGAGAGCCTTTGTAACATATAGACCAGCCCCCCCCCCCCTTTATAAAATTCAGGACCAAATCCCTCATTCACATCCCCTTAGGAATCCTCAAATATAGGACCAAATCTCTCATCCATACTCTTCTAGGAACTCTTAAATTCAGGACTAAATTTCTCAGTCACACCCCTTTAGTAAATTTCAATTTGAAAAAGGTTTGGATAAAATCATTTAGAATTTAACAGTTGCTAAATTTATCAAGTCTGCATAATCCTACGCAATTAGACTACATGCATTTAGATAAAACTACAATTAAAACTACAAATTAGACTACATGCATTTGCATGGTCCAACGCAATTAGACTACATGCATTTAGATAAAACTACAATTAAAACTACAAATTAGACTACATGTATTTGCATAGTCCAACGCAATTAGACTACATGCATTTAGATAAAACTACAATTAAAACTACAAATTAGACTACATGCATTTGCATGGTCCAACGCAATTAGACTACCTGCATTTAGATAAAAAAAAAATGTTACTTAACAAAGTAACCAGTTATTCTGACCTATGGGTTTTTCTCAAAACCAAAAGAGAAATCCTTGCCAAAGAATAGCTTTTGGATGCGCGATTAGTCACATGATCAAATATTACCAATAGTAGTGGAGGCCAACTTCCACAGGTCACTAAGCCTGTCTGGCGGGTGTTTGTTCATAGAAATCGAGCGTTAGATATATGAGCCCAATGCTAGGGCGAATAGTTTAGTCTTAAGGAAGGATTTGAATTGTCAAGATCAATTTTGCTCATGTTCACCTTTTAGTGCAATAGGACATTGAAGCTATTTTGTCAATAGTTATATATTGTAAGTAAATAAACCTTATTGTATTTAATCATCTTCTGTCTATGTATTAGGGCATCAGGTACAGTTCCTCTAGCTTTCAGGCACGGTCCCAAGGGAATCTATATTTGTTTCAAGAGACCTCGAACAACACCGAGATGGTTCTGTCTCCCAGGTTACCGGGGATTCTATACGAAGCCTTTTTATTTTATTAATAATTTAGCTCCCATATCCACATCAAACGATTAAGACTTAGAAAAGTCCCAAGCAACTCAACGCAAACCCCCTTTAAAATAAACTCAAGAAGATTTAACAAAAACCACCCCGTAACATATGGCGCGGTCGGGTAAAGAAAGCAGGAAAAGGAACTGAAAGTACCTACGCAATTAATGCCTACTAACATAGACAAATATGATTACTTACATTTTAATTTTGATTTTTGAGTGCAGTGCAATTTTACCTAGCTTTTTGAATTTTTAGGTGCAGTGAAATTTTATTTCTATTTTGCATTTTTTTTTATATATATAGGTATACCCCATTCAAAAAATATTAAAATCTTTAAAAATTGAAATAAAACAGTAATAAAATTAAAACTTTTTTTGAGATTATTTTATACCGCATACTAAAACTACAATAAATATGGACCAGGAACAAGATGAAATATTAAAAGCGCAACAAATTATTGCAACTTCGGTAGAAATTGCAAAATCATTACCAGATTATGAAGGAGATACGGACGTTGATCAATTCAACATCCATTTAGGACAATTTGTAGAAATGACAAAAATTGACCTAAAAGTATTAAAAAACATGTTACTTTTAAGATTGAAAGGACAGGCGCTAACATTCCTAAAACAAATCGAAAACTCGATAGGTACAGAAGCAACCTCAGCAATTAACTCAATAGAATTATTGCAACAGGCCTTCCAGAAAAGATTCATTGACACAAGTTCATTGAATAAACTAAAACATGGCCTAGTTACTTTCGAACAGACCCAAAACGTTCGTGAGTACTTGCATAAGGTTAGAATTGCAACAGAGGCGCGATACGGTCCAGGAGAAGGGGAATTATATGAAAAAATCATACTAAATGCATTTAAGCAGGGACTAAACCCAAAGTTATACCGCCTTTTGATAGCTAAAAATATTGATAACCTAGAACTAGCAGTTCAGGAAATAGAAAGAGCCGTAGAAATTGATTCGATTGTCCTGCAGCATCAAAAAATGTCAATAAATGCTGTAGAAAGCAAAGCCCCTGTTCGATCAAGGGATTCCTCTCCGCGATTTTTCTCCGGAGAATCATCGCCAAAACCTGTTCGAAATCAAATGCGAACCACCACACCTCCAAGACAAGTACGTTTTGCCCCCAATAATCAATTAAGGGCACAAACTAACAATGAACCATTAAGGTGCTACATATGTAACCGATTAGGACATATCGCAAGAAATTGTTTTGCAAACAATAATAATCGACCAAACATTAGGGGAACGGGTAACCGTTTGTCCAGGGGGACAAACTATAGTGGGTACGCCCCAAGAGGTGATCGAGGAAACACCTTTGTAACAGGAGGTAATTATCCCACCCAAAGTCGAAATTTCCAACGCAATACATATCAATATCAAGGAGGGTATCGTGGAAGAACAAATAAACCCAGTAATAGTTGGAACAGAAATACAAGAGAAAATTACATCAGCCGACGGCAGCCATATAATAGCTCCATCTCAAGTAATAACCAAGGAACCCAAAACAGAACAAATGAAAATTCTACATCTAACATCTGGGAATCCCAGGGAAACGATATAAGCCCCCAAAATTCGTAGGACCAAAATTTGGTGGCAAGATAATTTATAGGTCCCCCCCAGTAATAATACCATTTTTAAGTGCAAATAATAATAAGATGTTACCAGTATTTGAAAATTTCAACGCAGGGAATATTTATTTCTCAGCCCTTATAGATTCAGGAGCAACAGTAAATGTGATAAATTCATCAGTATTTAATAAATTACCCAACTATATTAAACGACGAATGAGCAATATCTGTCCCAATTTATCAAGTGTAACCGGACACGACCTGGATGTGAAAGGCACTGTGTATCTAGCCTTGCGCAAGGATAACAGAAATTTCTATACTCGATTTATAGTTTGTAAGAATTTTCCATACGAAGCAATAATAGGCGCAAATTTTTTAAAATCGAATAAAATATTATTAGATGTAGCAAATTCAAAGTTTATCTACCCAACGGACACTATATCAATGATAAATAATATACAAGCAAACAAAGTAAGGGAAAATATAGGTAACATGAGAGAGTATAGAAACAAACAAATTCAAGAAATTTGTTACTTATGGAAAAAACTTGAAAAAATAGAAATTTCAGGAAAAGAACCAGCGGAGAATCTTCTAAACTCAATAAAAGAAGAAAATCACGAAAAATATTATGGATTTGTAGTGCGTAAAACAAAAATTCCCCCTAAATCAATGCAGAGGGTCCAAATATCACAAATGTTAGAACCAGTTAATGATAAAAATGAAATTTGGGTAGCATCACCGTCGGAAAATCTCCCGAAATATGTAGTTTGTGAAGAACAAATTATAAATTACGAAAAGGGAGAAGGTTACATTTGGGTAACGAACACCCACGAAAACGACCTAATTACCCTAAGTAAAGGTACATGTTTAGTAGAGATACAGGTAGTATCGGAATCCGAAATTAATAATTGGAAAAATTTGGAAAAAAACTACGTGAATAATATTAATGTTTACGTTGACAGAGAATATCCATTGACGCGATCTCAATTCCTTGAGAAATTCGAACTAAGTCACATAACCGACGTGTCATTAAAACAAAAATTATGCGACTTATTATGGGAATATAAAGATGTCTTTTCAACATCTGAAGATGACATAGGACTTATCCCATTTTATGAACACGCAATACAAACCACGGGGCCACCAGTCGCAAAACAACCATACAGAATTCCTTATAAACATAAGGAATGGCTAATAAACAAAATACATGAACTCGAAAAAAATCAAATCATAAGGCCAAGCATAAGCCCATACTCTGCCCCCGTTATTTTAGTCCCGAAAAAGAATAATGATCTTAGACTAGTGGTAGATTATAGAGCTTTAAATAAACAAGTAGTAAGTGACAAATTTCCCCTACCTAGAATAGACGAAATTCTAGACTCAATATCAAATAAAAATAAAATATTTACTTCCCTAGATTTGACACAAGGGTATCATCAAGTAAAAATAGCTGAGGGCGATGTTTTTAAAACAGCTTTTTCAACTTCAGAATGTGGTTCTTATGAATACTTAAGAGTACCATTTGGACTAAAAACTAGTTCGAGTGCATTGTGTAGACCCCTCCTTCATTTATTAAGAGGCCTAAATAACATAATTCATTTTATTGATGACGTCATAGCTATGGACAAAGACGCGGAGGACCATTTAGTGACCCTAGCAAAAGTGTTTGGGAAACTCAGAGAAGGCAATTTAAAATGTAGACCAGAAAAAGTAAATCTTTTTCAAACAAAACTAAAATTTTTAGGAGTAGTTGTAACGCAAGGACAAATTTCCCCAGACCCTGAAAAAATAAAATCCGTTAAAAATATAAAGCCCCCCCAAACAATTAAACAATTACGAGGAATCTTAGGATTAATGAGCTATTTCCGAAAATTTATAAGAAATTACGCACAAGTTGCAAAACCTTTAACGGACCTCACGAGAGGCAACCCACAAAAAATTGTGTGGTCTAATACAGCTCAGAATGCATTAGATCATTTAAAAAAGGCTCTAACATCAGAACCTATTTTATCCCTACCTGACTTCCAAACAGGACAATTCGTTGTTACAACAGATGCCTCAAACAAGGGAATTGGGGCGATCCTCTCCCAAATAATAAATGGGGAAGAAAGAGTGATAGCGTACGCTTCTCGCACCCTGACTTCTGGTGAAAGTAATTATTCTGCTACACAGCTTGAATTATTATCGATTATCCACCATTTGGATAAGTTCAGACATTATTTGGTAGGCAGAAAATTTAAACTGCGTTCGGACCACAAAAGCCTGCAATATTTGCAAACTTTCAAAAAGCCAACGGGAATACTCGCGAGATGGATTTTGAAAATCCAAGACTTAGATTATGAATTTGAACATCTTAAGGGAAAACAAAATGCCCCATGTGATTATCTAAGTAGATTTCCAGATAATACCCCAGTAGAAAATGAAAATGAAGAAGTCAACACGATAAAAGCAAAGTACGTTCCAAGAAAGAAAGGTTTAAAAATGAAATCGGCTGAGAATAATTCGGTTGAGAAGGAACAGAAAGACAGCCCACTTTCTTGAATTCTATAAAAATATATCAAAAGAAAGATAATACTTGTGCTGCTCTAATAGAATATTTCTTATATGATAAAGAGTTACCTGATGAAATGAAATCTTTTAAAAAAGAAATTGATAACTATTATTATGATTTCGACGAAAAAATACTATGTAGGATAATAACCGATACTGATAAAAGAAATCAAACTTCCGTTATACCAGTTTTACCCCAAATTTTGGAAAAACCCGCTTTTGAATTTTTTCATTCTGAAGTAGGAGGTCACTTGGGATTAGATAAGACATTCCATAGATTAAAACAATACTTTTTCGTTACTTCAGCCTTGACAAAGTTAAAGAATTATGTTAATAATTGTGAAACCTGTAATTTAAGAAAAAATCCTCAAGTCTACCCGAATCCAACGATAGGAAAAACGCCTACGGCCCGGTTTCCATTTGACATAGTCTCTTTTGATTTATATGGTACAAGTGGAGGATTACCCACTTCTAATGAAGGACATACCTGTGTACTGTCAGTGATTGATCATTTTTCTGGTTTCACTTTTGCTAAACCATTAAAAAATCAAAGCGCCTATACAACGTCGAAAGCTCTCGCTAAAATATTCCTTAATTTCGGTATCCCCAATACAGTATTAAGCGATAACGGCCCTAATTTTGTAGCGAAAGTAACCAAGGATTTAATGTCTTTCCTTCAAATAAATAAATTGGTATCGACCCCCTATCATCCACAGGCAAATGGGAAAATCGAAAACAGACACAAGCTATTCTCTAATATTTTAAGCATTTATACGAAAGAAAATCGCAGGGATTGGCATAAGACCTTACCTTATTTAACAAATGTAATAAATACAGCCTACTCCCAGGTCATTCGCGATAACCCATTTTATATATTATTCGGACGAGACTTTAGAATCCCTTATAATGAAATTATAGAGTCACGACAATTTTATAATGATTCTCAAGATTATAAACAGGAATTTATCAATAGAATGAGGAAAACTTATAAACTTGTAAAACAAGAAATAGAAAAATCAAAAAGAAAGCAAGAAGCAAAAAATATTCCTAACGTCAAGGGTAAACTCGATTTCCAAGTAGGAGATTGCGTTTACCTAAAAAACGAAAACAAATCGGACGGCAAGAAACTTTCGGACCGGTACCTAGGACCGTTAAGAATAATTAAAAGGTATGATAATAATGTTACATTTAAACTATTAAAACCAAAAACAGGAAAAGTCTATAAAACCCACATTAGTCGTATAAAGAGGGCAAAATTCACAGAAACATGGACCCCTCAACCTTCAACATCAAATACCTCGGAGGATGAAAATCAACCACCTCGCTCTAGATTAAGTGAGCTTAAACCTTTTAATTTCAAACAAGGATATTTTGAAAACAGTAGTGACGAAGAAAAATTTAATGAATTTCTAACCATGACAAATATGGTTACCCCCCCAAAAAGTACCCCCGTTACGCGGAGACGGAGGAAAAGCGATTCCTCTTCCAGTGAAGAATCAGAGGAGTTGGACTATACAATTTCTCCACAAACGCAATTTTTCCCGGATCGAATTTCGACACCTTTTCCACCCAAACGTTTCCCCGATAATTTGGTACACCCTGTCACACCAATAGACAGACCCTTTTCATTACAAGATGAATTAAATAAGGCTATACAGACCCCTGGTGACATAGAGTCAGAAAAGGTCTACCAACCGCAGCGACAAACATTGCGGGAGGCCATGGATCTTATTAATTACCCAATTAAAACTAGACAAAGTACAATTGATACTTATCCAGCTACAGATGAACAACAATATCACGATATAACCGTCTCAAAGGCAAAACCAAAGGACTGGGAATCTTGGAAGGAAACCTTAATACAAACACTTCCTCACCCCCCGGAAGACATGGCTTTCAAGCAGTGGAGGCACCCCAAGAAGACATTTGAATCCTCCCAAAGCTCCCAAGAATCGTTCAATTCTCCCGAACCCAGAGATCAACAGGACGAGTCAATCAATAAACCCTCCACCTCACGAGGTGAAGAAATTTACGAAGGACAGGCTGGATCCACACCTAAATCTCAAACTTCTACTTCAAGAGAACCAGATACTAAATCTACAACTAGTTCCTCAGATACTGAGAGTGAATCAGGCACAAATGAGCCCAAAGATGTGGAAGGAACAAGACCACAGAGTGCAACTGCCCAGGCTAAAAAGGCACAAATTAAAGGTCAAAAATTTCTTAAAAAACAATATAAAAAGTTTGACTTGATATCGCTAGCGAAGCCAAAGAAAAAAACCGAGTCTACCGAAGAGAAGATAACAACAAGGTCAGGCCGAGTTGTCAAAAAACCAGATAAATTAGATTATAAATAAAAGAAAAATAAAAATCTACCAGTCCTGGATATGATAAAGAAAACAATTTATGATAAAATAATCATTTTTTTTGCTAATTGTCAATTAATTACGCTAAGAAACCATCCCTTAATAAAACATCCTTAAAAGAAAGTACCTTTCAGGAAAGCTGAAAGACTCCAAGTGAAAAATTGGCCTATCTTCAAAGAGTGCTCATTATTCTAAGTGAGTTCAAAATCACATTTTTGCTAAAATTAACCGCATGAGTGCAACTGCTTCATTAACATTTTTCTTAAAATAATTCCTTTAAGTTAAGGATTATCTTAAGGGTTAAAATTAAAACTGCCCCATCGACTAAACGTTTCGCCAGATAAGTAGGCGAGACACTTCCTGATTCTTAAAAAACTTTAATTTCTCTAATAATATAACCCGTAGCTTTGGTAAACTATCTTACCACAAGTATAACTCAGCTGTAACAAAACGTTGATTAGAAAGCTTATTAATATTGCTAAACCTTACGCATAGACGACGATTTAGGATTCGAAACTAGAATTACATTCGAAATTACAAGAAAGTCTACTATACACACAACCTGAGATTAAACGACAACGGACGCCCTTGCGGGTTGTGGTGGAAAAGCTTAGCGTGTTTCAGCTTGCTTTTCCGCATACAACTTGAGAGGACTCCTTGAAAGCTACTTCTTCATTGTTACAGCCAGCAGTAAAGTGAACAAATAAAAGTAATTTGCAACAAACTGTAAATTAAATTTTGACAAAACCAAATTCTCCGAGAGCCAGTGGTCGGTAGTTTGTGCGGATACTGCTTATGAATTGTGTCTAAGTTCGTACGCAGTGTCCGTGCGATTTCCCGAATTACTATTTCTTCATTGCGTCAACTCATGTTGGACCAACCAATTCAACCCATAATATAATACTCGCACATTGTTTGAACGAATTCGAATAAAAATCCCTATACGTTGTACTTCTCTACTCGTTATTCAACATTTCCAATTTCTCCAAATTACTAAGTCCCTTTTAATTTAATTGATACCCCATTTACAACCAAAATATGTCCAAAGCCATTATAGATACAGAATTTATTTCAATTATCCATGCTAAGGAAAACATTATATATGCGGCCGCGATCTTAGTTCAAGATGAGAATGGTAAAGAGGTGTATGCTGAAACATGGTACCTCAATTACGATTTAACAAAATTTGAACCTCATACATATAGATTTGGCTTAAAATTAGGAAATACTCCTAAATATCAACCCGCGAGAGGAGAAGTAAAAATAAAATATTCAAATAAAAATAAGAAAGGAAAAAACTTGACAAGCCTTCAACTATTAATAAGAAAACTACAACAAAAATTTAATATAAGCTATTGGTTTTGCAAGGGCCCAAATCAAACTGATCTACTTTTAATTGATAAATGTAGACCACCTAAAATTTGTTATAAGATCGAGGAAAATGAAAATTGTATTAAGTACGAAGGAATTCACCGCCCCTTAGATGAAATCCGACATTACGCCAAATTTATGTATGATCCAACGTCCCAAAATTACGCAGTAAGGGGAAATAACATTTTCTTAAAGAGAAAAAAATCGGTAGAAGCAAAAAAAGACGCATATAAAGGTAAATTAAAATCAAAAAAATTCAAACAATAAACAAAATCTACAATTTTTTTTAGACGAATCACCAAAAGGACTCAAGGCGGAAAAAGGTAATTACTCATTAGATAATTAGCCTGCTTATACGTGTGACTAATACTAACCAGGAAAATGCCGAGACAAAGAACCTTAAGTAATACCGACACCCTAGAAACCAACCAAGACCTAATGTTTGCGAGACCAGAATTTTGGATTTCAAATAAAACCCTAAGTTTACCAAACCTCTCAGTAATAGACTATGAACTACGGGAAATAATCTTCGAATCCGCAATAACTAATGCAGTAAGGAACTTGGAATATAATACCTTATATTCATTATTGCAAGTTCCCGTTATTTTTAACGAGGATCTCCTAATACACGGAATAATCATCCTATTATACGGATCATTTTCACTGGAAATATTGAGCAAAGATTACGATTATAGGCACAAGAATGCTGCATACACTTTCGCAGCCCTACTCCGAGCGATGCCCCCCGTTGCGCATCCTTTAATAGCATCTTTAATACGCGAAAATTTTTGGCACATAGAACAAGAATCAGGTTTCAAAATAATATGGCCCTTAAAGTTTCTGGACTTACTACTAAATGTGAATTACAAAATTGTGGAAGATGAAAATATATTGTTGGGAATATATGAGCACTATTTGAGATACAGTACTAATTTTGACCCAATAATTGTAAAAAATTCAAGCCATTATATTTATGATGAACAGTATATGGAGTTAATAAATGTAACGACAAAATTCTACATGAATGATGAAAATTTTGGATCAAAAATTTTGCCAGATAAAGACATCATTGTGTATGAGAAATTCCTAGACACAGCTAGCCCACTATGCTTTCGTAAGGAATTGACTTATAAAATAATCCACACAACCTCAGATGAACTCAATCTAAAAGATCTATGCAGGAAGAAAATACGGCAAATATTAAGAAAAACGGACATTAATTATTCCGTGCAAAGCCTCTATATTCCCACTTTCCTAAAGAAATACATAATGTACATGGAAAACGGCCCTGGAATCAACGAAAAGGACTTCCAGTTAACATTTAAAACCCCCTACCTTTTAAAGTCACAGTGCAATTTACTGGCCAATAGTGGGCCAATTTTAAGAATAACAGAAAATTATGAACTAGACGGTCCCTTTTTACCCTTTACCACCCTTATTTTTTCCTCCCCCCTTATGTAACTTTTCTAATTTGTAGACAAGGAAGAACCGTGTAAAATAAATGAAAAATTAGGTTGGCAGAGAATAGAAACCAATACCTTAATAAACACGTCATACGCGATTCTAGAAGAAACCAGTACCAAGGTAACCGCCAATTAACTTACTAACCTGCCTATAACTAACAAAAATTGAAAAAGAAATATCATGCCATTAAATGGAACCTTAAGTTATCCCCAACCTTACTACTTTACAAAAATTTTAAACCTCTGAGTAACAAACAACTAATCCCACGAAATTATCCATGAAAACATGCCTAACTCCACCCAATAATTATTAATATAACCCAATTTAATTTTTTTTTAGAAATTGGACTGGTCTAAAGATATGAAGTAATGGAATCTCAGCCGAATTACTTCCTCGCAATCCAAGTTAAAAACCCTCAGATAAGGATGAATGCTTCATTAATGCAAAAACACGTAATTGAAACAAACCCTAAGTTAACAAAAACCTTAATCAAACAAAACTCCTTCCATCTAACGTTAAAAGTATTGCATCTGAAAAATAATATTGAAATTGAACATGTAAAAAGTGCTTTTGTCAAGACCATAGAAAAATATAGACAAAATTATATATGCGAAATTAGAGAACGAAGAGGTAGTTAAAACGCGCCTAAATCCAATCATAGAAGAAATCTCGAAAGAAATTACCAAAAGCGGAGTACGAATTGTAAATCAAGAAAACTAGAAGCCACATTTAACGTTAGTTGACCTAAGAAAAGTAAAAAAGCTAAGGAAAGAGGCACGAAAACTTCACCCCTCCTTAACTTCCAATTTTAAAAACATGAAATTTGGAAGAGAACTTGTAAACGGGTTACAATTACTATCAATTTTCGGACCCAAAAGCCAAGAAAACTATTACGAGATAATAGCAGAAGTAGCGTTTGAACAAAACACCCCTAAATGCAACTAAAAGTAAAAAAAAATAAAATAAAATCAAATGAAGTAAAAACGTTTCAGGAACAGAAAGGAGAACGAAACAGGAAATATATGGCAATAAGGTAATGATTCTTCAAAATAAATTACGCTTACCAAAAACTAACATAAAAAAAAAAAATATATAACCTTCGTATAACTAACTTAATTCATATACTTATAGTAAGATAAATATGTTTAGAAATTACCAAAATCGCCGGACCTGTGAACTTTACAAACTATTATAAATAAGTGTAATAGCATATAACACACGAAAAATCTAAACTTAACACTTAGCCTACTAACCTTTAGCCTACTACTTAAAAAATAAAAAATTTTTTTCTTCGCATAATTTTAACAAAAAATGTCCCAAGGGCATTTCACGAAATTCAATCTCTTACCTTATGCGATCTACATGGATTCACGACACGGTCCGAACTTTGAAAAATACTTCAAATGTCAAGCTTTGAAAATACAAGCTTTGAAAACATATCAAAACACAATAACTATATTTGATAAACATTTGTTCACAAAGTATACTTATGTATCTCGCTTAGATAACAGAATATAGTCTTCCCATCTAAACAACTGAACAATGTATTGTAAAACGAGACTTTTATATAATGATAAAAGAAAACAACTTTCTTTTTAAAAGAAACTTAAACACTTAACTTTTAATTTAGTAGCTAACTAAAGTTAACTACTATATTTATTATAAGAACCAAAAATAGTCGCATCATTCTATTGAAATATTGCTACTTACAAAGTAAAACATAGTTCTTAATTTGACTGGGTCTCATTCCAAATGCAAAGTGCTGTAATAAAACCCTCAATTATAATCTACTTACATCTACCTGAGGTAGTGAATAGATCAAATCTAAAGGTTTTTCGAAAAGCCATAATTATACGGCACATCTTCAAACGACAAGATAATTGGAATAAGAGAGTATTTCTGCATAATGAGAAAATGTTTATTTTTTTTTAACGACAAGATAATTGGGATAAGAGAGTATTTCTGCATAATGAGAGAATGCTTATTTTTTTTTCTTATTCAATCATTCTTTAAAAAAAAAAAAAAAAAAATTAAAAGGAAACAAGTTGTGAAACTTTTCAAATTCTTAACCTAAAGTTTAACTCATTTTAAATAAGTACAATATAGATTTGTACTACAAAGGACTAGTAGCCTACAACTTATTAATTAAGTTAGGCTAAGATCCTACTAAATTTAAAACCGATTTAAGTCATAAGTCAAAGGTTGTTCTTCTTTTGCAACTAAGCCAGGTAGTTTTAAGCTAGAATGGGTTTAAATACGAAAGAACACTTAATTTATCGAAAGTCAAACTATTATACCTCAATAAGACACCCTCTCAAATTCGTGCCAGTTTGGCATAGCTATAATTATCTCCCAAAGTGCATACCAGGAAAGCTGTGATCTATATCTTTGAGATATAGTTACTAAGCCTTATAATCTTATTATATAATTACAAACCCTCATTTTAAGCTTTAGACTATATCAAGACATCTATAATTGGATTTAAACTAAATTCAAATTTAAACCATAAATCAAAAATTTTTTTGTAACAAAATAGGCTAATAAATTTCTACTCCATAACAAATTAGTAACTTAAGATTTAGGCCATAATAAACAAATAATTATTTCATACTTTTATCTGATATTAAAAAAGAAAAGAAAAAAAGAATACTACTTTTAACTAAAATACTAAATTATCTAGTAGTATAACCCTAATAGCATTTACCACTGCCCTACCCCATATTTTATTAAATTAAAAAAAAGAATATATATAATAATTTTTATTTGAACTGATATGGTAATGTTTACTCGCTTTGCCCTAATTCCTTATGTTAGCTAACAGATGGAAATGAAGAACTAACAGAAATAAAAGTTAATCCTCTACCAGACCTCAAAACGAAATTTCAACCAAGATCACTAACAACTTGTTATCATTCAAGGTTTTATTTCATTTCTTTGTTTAATAGTAATATGACCATTATGATTCTGAAAACTACATATCCCCAATTTAAACAAAAAATTAAGGTTTATTCAACAACTATTTTTTTTAGCCTAACATTATTCGCTGTAAAAAAACACATACTATTAAATTCTTTAATTATTTTTTGCTCAACTATGCATCTGAAAATTTTGCCTACCGCCCTGTAACCAACAAGGCAGTATATACACCTACTGTTTGGCGACGTATATATCAAGAAGTCTTTTCTTACAGCCAAATTGTCCTAACCCATGACAAGGTCTGTACACGGATAATATATATATTAATTGCCCTCGAGACTACTAAAATATTTGCTATTAGACATTAAAATTTCGTTACTATAGAGCCAAATCGCTCTTAATCACAGTTTGTTACCGCAAACTACTGAAGTATTAATTGACTCTATAAAAAAAAAATAACTTCCTTTCTCAGCTCCAATTTAGAATTATTGATATTTTTAAATTGACTTTTTTCATACTATATCTTAATGACAATAGCGTATTAGCCCCTTAAATCTATATTGAAAAACTCCATTAATACTTAATAAATCTCAGCGTCACGCAATCCATTTTTTCTTTCTGTCATACTTTGTCAGAAATAATTGATTAAATATTGATTACAGATAAGAATGATGATCTTAACATTTTTGATGGCCATGTGTGTAGGTGCCCATACACAAGATGTCGTAAAGCATGGGATAATATTCAAACACGAAAATTCACTTCTAACTAGTAACAACGCTTGGAAAATTTTTATGAAGCTAGACCCTAAACCATTTGAAACATTATTCCAACAAGTTATAAGACTGGAGAAAAATACATTTGACCTAAAAGAATCAATTTTTCAATTTTTAAAATCAGACAAGGGACTACAAGCAAGCAAAAACAACCATAAGGAAAAGAAAGAAACATCCCCTAACTCTCCCAAGGTCAAAACAAAAAGAATAGTAGATGATTTTGATGCGAAAATGGCCGAAATCGATAAAGCTATAGGATTCGGAAAAACCATTGAAAAAAGAAAACGAAGGTCAATTAACGAGGACCAAAACTCAGATATCGATAAAGAGACCCAAAATACAATTGAGCCAATCAAGACACAACTTAAACAAAGAAAATTTTACGATGGACAATATGCGTTATTGAACGAATTGCCCACAGTATGGAATTTCTTCAAAGAACTATGGAATGGACCAAAACAAATTAACAGGGCTAAGAACAAACCAATACAAGAAAAAATAGATTTATCTGAAATAAAACCAACGAAGGTGGAAACGAGAGACATAACCAGTATTTCCCAATATACACAGCAAACCGCTACAATTGAAACCCAAGCAACAAGTATTGTATCTGACCTCGTAACGCGAACAAATAAAATACCAGAGATAATAAGAGGTATAGAAAATATTGAAGTGGGATTGAATTCCACTAATATAACCAGCAAACCAAAATACAAGTTTAAATGTCAATATTTCTGTAGAATAATAAACGTCACAACGGAAGCTACCAAAATCAACACGACCGCCCATGTTCCACGTATTACTTATTATACCGAAGAAAGCACGAGCGGATTAATGGAAATCCCCAAAAGCACCGCAAGAAAATACGAAACGACTACTTTCTGGAAATACGATACTCAAAACGAGGAAACCACAGCAGAAACTGATTTTACTCCAACAACAATCGAAACTGAACATACCCCAATAGCAGAAGTGGAAGAAACATTCCCCTCGTCAAACCCCACGACGACTGACCCACAACCAATAGAGTTAGATACCTCAATATCAGAAATTACTACAAGCACTATCCCTGGTGTACTCATGCCAATTAAAAACGATGAAATTTTAATAACAGTAAGGCAACCATGGCAATCAACTAGCTGGATATGGACTTCTACAAAAAAGGGAAGAATACAAGTTAGGTGGCAAATCCCTTTTGTCGAGACAGACTATGGAAGAACACGATGTGTGGATGGAGACAAAAAATGTCAAGATGAAGGTCACTGGAGAGAATGTTGGACAATAGATGGTAAATAAACTTGCGCGCGACTGGCCATGGCTGACGAACCAGCAAAGGATGAATTAGAACCCCTCCCGGAATTAACCATGGAGAATGCTCATAAAGTCTCAACTCATCAGGCATTCCTTATCTTATATAGACAAAGGTTAGAGGCGTTATTTGAACTATTCAATACAGAAATACAAAAACTTAAACAAAGCACTACACGTATATTCGAAGTATTTTTCCGAAGAAGTAAATATAAACGATCAACAAGTCTAATCCCAATAGTAGGAGAACTTGCTTCCCGACTATTCGGTTTGTCAACCGAAGAAGATTTGAATATACTAAGAGATAATGTTAAAAGACTCAACACAGCCATGAATACAACACTACATGTCCAAAAAATACAAGCAAGCATAGCCAATTACCAAAAAGACAAAATCGAGGCTATATCCAAGAAAATATCAAGAACAGTCAGCACAATGAACTATTTAAAAAATGAGGTAGACAGAGTGATCTCTGATTCCAGCCTAACAATGGTGTCACTAGACATTGTTATTATGTCTTTGTTGAATTTAGCCACTGATGTCAGTAAATTTGAGTTCGCGTTATTTGAGTTAACAGGAGGTACTCTTTCTTACGACTTAGTGGATCCCTCGGATCTTAAGAACATCCTAAACGAAATAAAGACTCACTTAACATTTGGTCTCCACTTACCAGTAGAACCAGAAGTAGCTAACTTGTTTTTATATTATACCAAACTAAAGGTGCATATTACCGAGATCAATGAGCAACTATTTGCTGTAGTCACAATTCCTTTGATTAATCAACAATCCATATACGACCTATACAAAATATCTACATTTCCCATCAACATTAAAGAGACAAACTCCTTCATGAGCATCATCCCAGAAGCGGAATATATATTAATTGATCAAGATAGAAGAAAATACGCGTTAGCAAATACCGAAGAATTAAAAGAATGCGTGTCATTTAAAAATTTGGTCTGCCAACTTACATTACCTATATATAACGTCAAGATAGGATCATGCATGCTAGATCTATTCCTAAAGGAATCGCAGCAACAAAATATTCCTGATTCTTGTGAAGCCTTAATAGGAAATACCAAAAGAGAAACTTTCATTAATTTACGGAATGACTTATGGTTATTTACAGTACCTAAAAAGACGGTAGGAACTCTATCCTGTTATAATAATACAGAAAAAATTGACCCCAGCTATCGAACCGAAATATTATTACAGGATGTTGGGACTATTACAATCAAACAAGGTTGCAGACTTGTAACTAAAGAAACAACCGTCCAAACACCTCTAATCACAACCAGCACTAACGTCATGAGCCCAAAAATAATAAATTTTCAAGGAATAAACTTGTCCTTCACGATTCCGAATATAAATGATGAAGAATCTAAAACATCCATATGGCCAAAAATAGAAAAGATCAAAGGTACAATGCAATTAACAAAAATAAAGGAAGCGTTAGATATGCAAATACCCTTATTCACTAACGAAGACCAAAGATTGAAATACGTGGAGAGCCAGTACGGTTTGTTCTCACCAAACTCATGGTATAATATTATAATCACAATATTCATGGTATTTCTTATTTCACTAACAATAAGAGCGCTACTAACAATTAACTATGGGAAAATACTGAAGAGAAAAAGGATAAACACTGATGCAATTGAGGCACAAGAGATGCATCAATGATGATATTTAAGCCATTTTAACAGGGAGGATGTAATAATCCGGGGAAATTAAGAGGTCTTTCTCCGTACGTAACATCCTTTCCCTACTGTAGAAATATTGTTGGTGTATAACAGCTAGAAGGCTATGATACAACATACTGTATTACTTTTTGGCATATACATCAAAAATACTCTTGGCAGAAAATCTTTATGTAAATATAGACCTCTAACAAGAACGAAAAAATTCGTTCTATCTTTTTATGTACAAGAGATTTAAGAGGTCATCTCTTGTAATTTTGCTGATCTATTTCAGGAAAAGTGAAAAAACGTTCCAAGGCGTGATAATTGAAAGGCTATGATGCAAAATGTATTACTTTTCGACTAATCACGCATTGGAGGTTCAATTTTTTTTTGATTAAAATATGATCTAAAACATTAAGACCTCTATATAATCTTACATATATATATAACCCTCTTTGGTGCCGTGTTCTTATATTTACATGTAATCATAATAATATAGTAATAGTGTAGTACCAATATAACTATTTTCAGTTGCTATATGACCAAATATACCTCACGTTACTTCAAATGTACCTGAGAATTATTAGAATTTAAAACTTCTTTTAAGAAATCGTACGTTCGATTTCACTTTGAATGTTTGAAAAAAAAATATAATATTACTGTTATGCAATTACGTACTATTATTATGCAATTTAAAATTACAATAATGCTTTATATTATCGTATCACTAGTACCATTTTATATGTTAACAACATGATTCTGCTTGGAAATTTTTATTACAGAATTTGGCAGACTACTAACATTGGCCAACAAACATCATGGTCAAAAACTACAAAACACCTATCATGATTTATCAACCACCGAAGAATGCCCAAGACACGTCTGATTCAACCGGCAAACTATCACCCATCTTTCATTTCTGACTATACGATGTAGACTAGAGAAAACGAAACATCCAGCCAGCGGGTACGACACGTACCAACGCAATACACCATAAGTGAACCCAAATCAACATGGAAACCCTCACACACCTAATGAAGTTTTAGAACTGGAGATCCAAGTAAGGTGTTAGATAGTACTCCAGTCTATTGAATTAAATTAAGATAACGCCAAAGACAATTAAGATAACGCTTAAATGCAGAAGAGAGCGGGAGCAGGACAGAAGAACTGTAGTACAAGCCGTACATTTGTACTTAAACTGCTGGGGATAGGTGATTCTGAGTCCCGCGCTTCCCATTTTGTAAAAGCGTAAAAACAAAATCTTTCCTTTTGCTAAATGGTGATAAATTAGAAAATGACAATATATTTGTTCAATCAGTAAATAGGGCAAGGACACGAAAATTGTGATTGGTGTGAAACTAATATCCAGAACTAACAAGTGACGAACATTAAAAAAAAAAAGTGCCAAATAGTGAATCATAAATTTAAGTAAATAAAAGTGCCAGTGAAAATCTTATTATATTACGTCGTGTATTTTTATTCTTATTGTTAAAATACCTGGGATCAATTAAAAATCAGATTAACATGGAAAACAGTTAAAAGATATAAAGTAAAAATGAACAATTGGAACCAGGTATTCGAGTGTAATAACAGTTAATGTCAAGTGTTGTGCTTAAATAATTTTTTTTTTAGTGCTAGGTGCAGGACATATATATATAAGGTGTAGGAAAATATTTCTTAAATTTTAATCATCATTTACAAGGTTATGGAATTATAATAAAATTTTTATAAACAATAAGGAATAAAATGCAATATTTAAAGAGAGAAATTAGACTGATTGATGGGGACATCAATCTACAATGGGAAAGGGGATATGTAACATATAGACCAGCCCCCCCCCTTTATAAAATTCAGGACCAAATCCCTCATTCACATCCCCTTAGGAATCCTCAAATATAGGACCAAATCTCTCATCCATACTCTTCTAGGAACTCTTAAATTCAGGACTAAATTTCTCAGTCACACCCCTTTAGTAAATTTCAATTTGAAAAAGGTTTGGATAAAATCATTTAGAATTTAACAGTTGCTAAATTTATCAAGTCTGCATAATCCTACGCAATTAGACTACATGCATTTAGATAAAACTACAATTAAAACTACAAATTAGACTACATGCATTTGCATGGTCCAACGCAATTAGACTACATGCATTTAGATAAAACTACAATTAAAACGACAAATTAGACTACATGTATTTGCATAGTCCAACGCAATTAGACTACATGCATTTAGATAAAACTACAATTAAAACTACAAATTAGACTACATGCATTTGCATGGTCCAACGCAATTAGACTACATGCATTTAGATAAAAAAAAAATGTTACTTAACAAAGTAACCAGTTATTCTGACCTATGGGTTTTTCTCAAAACCAAAAGAGAAATCCTTGCCAAAGAATAGCTTTTGGATGCGCGATTAGTCACATGATCAAATATTACCAATAGTAGTGGAGGCCAACTTCCACAGGTCACTAAGCCTGTCTGGCGGGTGTTTGTTCATAGAAATCGAGCGTTAGATATATGAGCCCAATGCTAGGGCGAATAGTTTAGTCTTAAGGAAGGATTTGAATTGTCAAGATCAATTTTGCTCATGTTCACCTTTTAGTGCAATAGGACATTGAAGCTATTTTGTCAATAGTTATATATTGTAAGTAAATAAACCTTATGGTATTTAATCATCTTCTGTCTATGTATTAGGGCATCAGGTACAGTTCCTCTAGCTTTCAGGCACGGTCCCAAGGGAATCTATATTTGTTTCAAGAGACCTCGAACAACACCGAGATGGTTCTGTCTCCCAGGTTACCGGGGATTCTATACGAAGCCTTTTTATTTTATTAATAATTTAGCTCCCATATCCACATCAAACGATTAAGACTTAGAAAAGTCCCAAGCAACTCAACGCAAACCCCCTTTAAAATAAACTCAAGAAGATTTAACAAAAACCACCCCGTAACACCTTTAATCACATTCTTTACCATTTGCAATCATAAAATAGTCTAATATCTTCATTTTTTCAACATACATAGCTATTACCCTCGAAAACTAAAACTTTTGAAATAGGAAAAGAGCCTTTAAGCACTTTATTTACCATGTGCAATCATAAAATAGTCTAATATCTTCATTTTTTCAACATACGTAGTTATTACCCTCGAAAACTAAAACTTTTGACATAGGAAAAGAGCCTTTAATCACATTCGTTACCATTTGCAATTATAAAATAGTCTAATATCTTCATTTTTTCTAAAAATGAAAAACTCTAAAAGAGCCTTTAATCACATTCTTTACCATATGCAATCATAAAATAGTCTAATATTTTCATTTTTTCAACATACGTAGCTATTACCCTCGAAAACTAAAACTTTTGACATAGGAAAAGAGCCTTTAATCACATTCTTTACCATTTGCAATCATAAAATAGTCTAATATCTTCATTTTTTCAACATACGTAGCTATTACCCTCGAAAACTAAAACTTTTGAAATAGGAAAAGAGCCTTTAAGCACTTTCTTTACCATGTGCAATCATAAAATAGTCTAATATCTTCATTTTTTCAACATACTTAGCTATTACCCTCGAAAACTAAAACTTTTGACATAGGAAAAGAGCCTTTAATCACATTCGTTACCATTTGCAATTATAAAATAGTCTAATATCTTCATTTTTTCAACATACGTAGCTATTACCCTCGAAAACTAAAACTTTTGACATAGGAAAAGAGCCTTTAATCACATTCGTTACCATTTGCAATTATATAATAGTCTAATATCTTCATTTTTTCAACATACGTAGCTATTACCCTCGAAAACTAAAACTATTGAAATAGGAAAAGAGCCTTTAAGCACTTTCTTTACCATGTGCAATCATAAAATAGTCTAATATCTTCATTTTTTCAACATACGTAGCTATTACCCTCGAAAACTAAAACTTTTGACATAGGAAAAGAGCCTTTAATCACATTCGTTACCATTTGCAATTATAAATAGTCTAATATCTTCATTTTTTCAACATACGTAGCTATTACCCTCGAAAACTAAAACTTTTGACATAGGAAAAGAGCCTTTAATCACATTCGTTACCATTTGCAATTATAAAATAGTCTAATATCTTCATTTTTTCAACATACGTAGCTATTACCCTCGAAAACTAAAACTTTTGACATAGGAATAGAGCCTTTAATCACATTCTTTACCATTTGCAATCATAAAATAGTCTAATATCTTCATTTTTTCAACATACGTAGCTATTACCCTCGAAAACTAAAACTTTTGAAATAGGAAAAGAGCCTTTAAGCACTTTCTTTACCATGTGCAATCATAAAATAGTCTAATATCTACATTTTTTCAACATACGTAGCTATTACCCTCGAAATCTAAAACTTTTGACATAGGAAAAGAGCCTTTAATCACATTCGTTACCATTTGCAATTATAAAATAGTCTAATATCTTCATTATTCCAACATACGTCGCTATTACCCTCGAAAACGAAAACTTTTGAAATAGGAAAAGAGCCTTTAATCACATTCTTTACCATTTGCAATCATAAAATAGTCTAATATCTTCATTTTTTCAACATACGTAGCTATTACCCTTGAAAACTAAAACTTTTGACATAGGAAAAGAGCCTTTAATCACATTCTTTACCATGTGCAATCATAAAATAGTCTAATATCTTCATTTTTCCAACATACGTCGCTATTACCCTCGAAAACGAAAACTTTTGAAATAGGAAAAGAGCCTTTAATCACATTCTTTACCATTTGCAATCATAAAATAGTCTAATATCTTCATTTTTTCAACATACGTAGCTATTACCCTCGAAAACTAAAACTTTTGAAATAGGAAAAGAGCCTTTAAGCACTTTCTTTACCATGTGCAATCATAAAATAGTCTAATATCTTCATTTTTCCAACATACGTAGCTATTACCCTCGAAAACGAAAACTTTTGAAATAGGAAAAGAGCCTTTAATCACATTCTTTACCATTTGCAATCATAAAATAGTCTAATATCTTCATTTTTCCAACATACGGAAATAGTCTATTTGAAAACTAAAACTTTTGAAATAGGAAAAGAGCCTTTAATTACTTTCTTTACCATGTGCAATCATAAAATAGTCTAATATCTTCATTTTTTCAACATACGTAGCTATTACCCTCGAAAACTAAAACTTTTGACATAGGAAAAGAGCCTTTAATCACATTCTTTACCAGTTGCAATCATAAAATAGTCTAATATCTTCGTTTTTTAAACATACGTAGCTATTACCCTCGAAAACTAAAACTTTTGCCATAAGAAAAGAGCCTTTAATCACATTCGTTACCATTTGCAATTATAAAATAGTCTAATATCTTCATTTTTTCAACATACGTAGCTATTACCCTCGAAAACTAAAACTTTTGACACAGGAAAAGAGGCTTTAATCACATTCGTTACCATTTGCAATTATAAAATAGTCTAATATCTTCATTTTTTCAACATACGTAGCTATTACCCTCGAAAACTAAAACTTTTGACATAGGAAAAGAGCCTTTAATCACATTCGTTACCATTTGCAATTATAAAATAGTCTAATATCTTCATTTTTTCAACATATGTAGCTATTACCCTCGAAAACTAAAACTTTTGAAATAGGAAAAGAGCCTTTAAGCACTTTCTTTACCATGTGCAATCATAAAATAGTCTAATATCTTCATTTTTTCAACATACGTAGCTATTACCCTCGAAAACTAAAACTTTTGACATAGGATATATGGTAATTTACTATATAGTCTAATATCTTCATAGACTATTTTATGATTGCACATGGTAATTTACTATATATGGTAATTTACTATATAGTCTAATATCTTCATTTTTTCAACATACGTAGCTATTACCCTCGAAAACTAAAACTTTTGACATAGGAAAAGAGCCTTTAATCACATTCGTTACCATTTGCAATTATAAAATAGTCTAAATTATAAAATAGCTAAGTATGTTGAAAAAATGAAGATGTTAGAAGATGCTGAATATCATGTATAGTCGAGAATTGTGTATGTTTTTGCTCAATTTATATATTATATATTGTATATATATAGTCTATATATTGTGATTGAGCCTTTAATCACATTCGTTACCATTTGCAATTATAAAATAGTCTAATATCTTCATTTTTCCAACATACGTAGCTATTACCCTCGAAAACTAAAACTTTTGAAATAGGAAAAGAGCCTTTAATCACATTCTTTACCATGTGCAATCATAAAATAGTCTAATATCTTCATTTTTTCAACATACGTAGCTATTACCCTCGAAAACTAAAACTTTTGACATAGGAAAAGAGCCTTTAATCACATTCTTTACCATTTGCAATCATAAAATAGTCTAATATCTTCATTTTTTCAACATACGTACCTATTACCCTCGAAAACTAAAACTTTTGACATAGGAAAAGAGCCTTTAATCACATTCTTAACCATTTGCAATCATAAAATAGTCTAATATCTTCATTTTTTCAACATACGTAGCTATTACCCTCGAAAACTTAAACTTTTGAAATAGGAAGAGAGCCTTTAAGCACTTTCTTTACCATGTGCAATCATAAAATAGTCTAATATCTTCATTTTTTCAACATACGTAGCTATTACCCTCGAAAACTAAAACTTTTGACATAGGAAAAGAGCCTTTAATCACATTCGTTACCATTTGCAATTATAAAATAGTCTAATATCTTCATTTTTTCAACATACGTAGCTATTACCCTCGAAAACTAAAACTTTTGACATAGGAAAAGAGCCTTTAATCACATTCGTTACCATTTGCAATTATAAAATAGTCTAATATCTTCATTTTTTCATCATACGTAGCTATTACCCTCGAAAACTAAAACTTTTGACATAGGAAAAGAGCCTTTAATCACATTCTTTACCATTTGCAATCATAAAATAGTCTAATATCTTCATTCTTTCAACATACGTAGCTATTACCCTCGAAAACTAAAAGTTTTGAAATAGGAAAAGAGCCTTTAAGCACTTTCTTTACCATGTGCAATCATAAAATAGTCTAATATCTTCATTTTTTCAACATACGCAGCTATTACCCTCGAAAACTTAAACTTTTGAAATAGGAAAAGAGCCTTTAAGCACTTTCTTTACCATTTGCAATCATAAAATAGTCTAATATCTTCATTTTTTTAACATACGTAGCTATTACCCTCGAAAACTAAAACTTTTGACATAGGAAAAGAGCCTTTAATCACATTCTTTACCATTTGCAATCATAAAATAGTCTAATATCTTCATTTTTTCAACATACGTAGCTATTACCCTCGAAAACTAAAACTTTTGACATAGGAAAAGAGCCTTTAATCACATTCGTTACCATTTGCAATTATAAAATAGTCTAATATCTTCATTTTTTCATCATACGTAGCTATTACCCTCGAAAACTAAAACTTTTGACATAGGAAAAGAGCCTTTAATCACATTCTTTACCATTTGCAATCATAAAATAGTCTAATATCTTCATTCTTTCAACATACGTAGCTATTACCCTCGAAAACTAAAAGTTTTGAAATAGGAAAAGAGCCTTTAAGCACTTTCTTTACCATGTGCAATCATAAAATAGTCTAATATCTTCATTTTTTCAACATACGTAGCTATTACCCTCGAAAACTAAAACTTTTGACATGGGAAAAGAGCCTTTAATCACATTCTTTACCATTTGCAATCATAAAATAGTCTAATATCTTCATTTTTTCAACATACGTAGCTATTACCCTCGAAAACTAAAACTTTTGACATAGGAAAAGAGCCTTTAATCACATTCTTTACCATTTGCAATCATAAAATAGTCTAATATCTTCATTTTTTCAACATACGTAGCTATTACCCTCGAAAACTAAAACTTTTGAAATAGGAACAGAGCCTTTAAGCACTTTCTTTACCATGTGCAATAATAAAATAGTCTAATATCTTCATTTTTTCAACATACGTAGCTATTACCCTCGAAAACTAAAACTTTTGACATAGGAAAAGAGCCTTTAATCACATTCGTTACCATTTGCAATTATAAAATAGTCTAGTATCTTCATTTTTTCAACATACGTAGCTATTACCCTCGAAAACTAAAACTTTTGACATATGAAAAGAGCCTTTAATCACATTCGTTACCATTTGCAATTATAAAATAGTCTAATATCTTCATTTTTCCAACATACGTAGCTATTACCCTCGAAAACTAAAACTTTTGACATAGGAAAAGAGCCCTTAATCACATTCTTTACCATGTGCAATCATAAAATAGTCTAATATCTTCATTTTTCCAACATACGTAGCTATTACCCTCGAAAACGAAAACTTTTGAAATAGGAAAAGAGCCTTTAATCACATTCTTTACCATTTGGAATCATAAAATAGTCTAATATCTTCATTTTTTCAACATACGTAGCTATTGCCTCGAAAACTAAAACTTTTGACATAGGAAAAGAGCCTTTAATAACATTCTTTACCATTTGCAATCATAAAATAGTCTAATATCTTCATTTTTTCAACATACGTAGCTATTACCTTCGAAAACTAAAACTTTTGAAATAGGAAAAGAGCCTTTAAGCACTTTCTTTACCATGTGCAATCATAAAATAGTCTAATATCTTCATTTTTTCAACATACGTAGCTATTACCCTCGAAAACTAAAATTTTTGACATAGGAAAAGAGCCTTTAATCACATTCGTTACCATTTGCAATTATAAATTAGTCTAATATCTTCTTTTTTCATCATACGTAGCTATTACCCTCGAAAACTAAAACTTTTGACATAGGAAAAGAGCCTTTAATCACATTCTTTACCATTTGCAATCATAAAATAGTCTAATATCTTCATTTTTTCAACATACGTAGCTATTACCCTCGAAAACTAAAACTTTTGAAATAGGAAAAGAGCCTTTAAGCACTTTCTTTACCATTTGCAATCATAAAATAGTCTAATATCTTCATTTTTTCAACATACGTAGCTATTACCCTCGAAAACTAAAACTTTTGACATAGGAAAAGAGCCTTTAATCACATTCTTTACCATTTGCAATCATAAAATAGTCTAATATCTTCATTTTTTCAACATACGTAGCTATTACCCTCGAAAACTAAAACTTTTGAAATAGGAAAAGAGCCTTTAAGCACTTTCTTTACCATGTGCAATCATAAAATAGTCTAATATCTTCATTTTTCCAACATACGTAGCTATTACCCTCGAAAACTAAAACTTTTGACATAGGAAAAGAGCCTTTAATCACATTCTTTACCATGTGCAATCATAAAATAGTCTAATATCTTCATTTTTCCAACATACGTAGCTATTACCCTCGAAAACGAAAACTTTTGAAATATGAAAAGAGCCTTTAATCACATTCTTTACCATTTGCAATCATAAAATAGTCTAATATCTTCATTTTTTCAACATACGTAGCTATTACCCTCGAAAACTAAAACTTTTGAAATAGGAAAAGAGTCTTTAAGCACTTTCTTTACCATTTGCAATCATAAAATAGTCTAATATCTTCATTTTTTCAACATACGTAGCTATTATCCTCGAAAACTAAAACTTTTGACATAGGAAAAGAGCCTTTAATCACATTCTTTACCATTTGCAATCCTAAAATAGTCTAATATCTTCATTTTTTCAACATACGTAGCTATTACCCTCGAAAACTAAAACTTTTGAAATAGGAAAAGAGCCTTTAAGCACTTTCTTTACAATGTGCAATCATAAAATAGTCTAATATCTTCATTTTTTCAACATACGTAGCTATTATCCTCGAAAACTAAAACTTTTGACATAGGAAAAGAGCCTTTAATCACATTCGTTACCATTTGCAATTATAAAATAGTCTAATATCTTCATTTTTTCAACATATGTAGCTATTACCCTCGAAAACTAAAACTTTTGACATAGGAAAAGAGCCTTTAATCACATTCGTTACCATTTGCAATTATAAAATAGTCTAATATCTTCATTTTTTCAACATACGTAGCTATTACCCTCGAAAACTAAAACTTTTGACATAGGAAAAGAGCCTTTAATCACATTCTTTACCATTTGCAATCATAAAATAGTCTAATATCTTCATTTTTTCAACATACGTAGCTATTACCCTCGAAAACTAAAACTTTTGACATAGGAAAAGAGCCTTTAATCACATTCTTTACCATTTGCAATCATAAAATAGTGTAACATCTTCATTTTTTCAACATACTTAGCTATTACCCTCGAAAACTAAAACTTTTGAAATAGGAAAAGAGCCTTTAAGCACTTTCTTTACCATGTGCAATCATAAAATAGTCTAATATCTTCATTTTTTCAACATACGTAGCTATTACCCTCGAAAACTAAAACTTTTGACATAGGAAAAGAGCCTTAAATCACATTCGTTACCATTTGCAATTATAAAATAGTCTAATAGCTTCATTTTTTCAACATAGGTAGCTATTACCCTCGAAAACTAAGACTTTTGACATAGGAAAAGAGCCTTTAATCACATTCGTTACCATTTGCAATTATAAAATAGTCTAATATCTTCATTTTTTCAACATACGTAGCTATTACCCTCGAAAACTAAAACTTTTGACATAGGAAAAGAGCCTTTAATCACATTCTTTACCATTTGCAATCCTAAAATAGTCTAATATCTTCATTTTTTCAACATACGTAGCTATTACCCTCGAAAACTAAAACTTTTGAAATAGGAAAAGAGCCTTTAAGCACTTTCTTTACAATGTGCAATCATAAAATAGTCTAATATCTTCATTTTTTCAACATACGTAGCTATTATCCTCGAAAACTAAAACTTTTGACATAGGAAAAGAGCCTTTAATCACATTCGTTACCATTTGCAATTATAAAATAGTCTAATATCTTCATTTTTCCAACATACGTAGCTATTACCCTCGAAAACGAAAACTTTTGAAATAGGAAAAGAGCCTTTAATCACATTCTTTACCATTTGCAATCATAAAATAGTCTAATATCTTCATTTTTTCAACATACGTAGCTATTACCCTCGAAAACTAAAACTTTTGAAACAGGAAAAGAGCCTTTAAGCATTTTCTTTACCATGTGCAATCATAAAATAGTCTAATATCTTCATTTTTCCAACATACGTAGCTATTACCCTCGAAAACGAAAACTTTTGAAATAGGAAAAGAGCTTTAATCACATTCTTTACCATTTGCAATCATAAAATAGTCTAATATCTTCATTTTTTCAACATACGTAGCTATTACCCTCGAAAACTAAAACTTTTGAAATAGGAAAAGAGCCTTTAATCACATTCTTTACCATGTGCAATCATAAAATAGTCTAATATCTTCATTTTTTCAACATACGTAGCTATTACCCTCGAAAAGTAAAACTTTTGACATAGGAAAAGAGCCTTTAATCACATTCTTTACCATTTGCAATAATAAAATAGACTAATATCTTCATTTTTTCAACATACGTAGCTATTACCCTCGAAAACTAAAACTTTTGACATGGGAAAAGAGCCTTTAATCACATTCTTTACCATTTGCAATCATAAAATAGTCTAATATCTTCATTTTTTCAACATACGTAGCTATTACCCTCGAAAACTAAAACTTTTGAAATAGGAAAAGAGCCTTTAAGCACTTTCTTTACCATGTGCAATCATAAAATAGTCTAATATCTTCATTTTTTCAACATACGTAGCTATTACCCTCGAAAACTAAAACTTTTGAAATAGGAAAAGAGCCTTTAAGCACTTTCTTTACCATGTGCAATCATAAAATAGTCTAATATCTTCATTTTTTCAACATACGTAGCTATTACCCTCGAAAACTAAAATTTTTGACATAGGAAAAGAGCCTTTAATCACATTCGTTACCATTTGCAATTATAAATTAGTCTAATATCTTCTTTTTTCATCATACGTAGCTATTACCCTCGAAAACTAAAACTTTTGACATAGGAAAAGAGCCTTTAATCACATTCTTTACCATTTGCAATCATAAAATAGTCTAATATCTTCATTTTTTCAACATACGTAGCTATTACCCTCGAAAACTAAAACTTTTGAAATAGGAAAAGAGCCTTTAAGCACTTTCTTTACCATTTGCAATCATAAAATAGTCTAATATCTTCATTTTTTCAACATAAGTAGCTATTACCCTCGAAAACTAAAACTTTTGACATAGGAAAAGAGCCTTTAATCACATTCTTTACCATTTGCAATCATAAAATAGTCTAATATCTTCATTTTTTCAACATACGTAGCTATTACCCTCGAAAACTAAAACTTTTGAAATAGGAAAAGAGCCTTTAAGCACTTTCTTTACCATGTGCAATCATAAAATAGTCTAATATCTTCATTTTTCCAACATACGTAGCTATTACCCTCGAAAACTAAAACTTTTGACATAGGAAAAGAGCCTTTAATCACATTCTTTACCATGTGCAATCATAAAATAGTCTAATATCTTCATTTTTCCAACATACGTAGCTATTACCCTCGAAAACGAAAACTTTTGAAATATGAAAAGAGCCTTTAATCACATTCTTTACCATTTGCAATCATAAAATAGTCTAATATCTTCATTTTTTCAACATACGTAGCTATTACCCTCGAAAACTAAAACTTTTGAAATAGGAAAAGAGTCTTTAAGCACTTTCTTTACCATTTGCAATCATAAAATAGTCTATTATCTTCATTTTTTCAACATACGTAGCTATTATCCTCGAAAACTAAAACTTTTGACATAGGAAAAGAGCCTTTAATCACATTCTTTACCATTTGCAATCCTAAAATAGTCTAATATCTTCATTTTTTCAACATACGTAGCTATTACCCTCGAAAACTAAAACTTTTGAAATAGGAAAAGAGCCTTTAAGCACTTTCTTTACAATGTGCAATCATAAAATAGTCTAATATCTTCATTTTTTCAACATACGTAGCTATTACCCTCGAAAACTAAAACTTTTGACATAGGAAAAGAGCCTTTAATCACATTCTTTACCATTTGCAATCATAAAATAGTCTAATATCTTCATTTTTTCAACATACGTAGCTATTACCCTCGAAAACTAAAACTTTTGACATAGGAAAAGAGCCTTTAATCACATTCTTTACCATTTGCAATCATAAAATAGTGTAACATCTTCATTTTTTCAACATACTTAGCTATTACCCTCGAAAACTAAAACTTTTGAAATAGGAAAAGAGCCTTTAAGCACTTTCTTTACCATGTGCAATCATAAAATAGTCTAATATCTTCATTTTTTCAACATACGTAGCTATTACCCTCGAAAACTAAAACTTTTGACATAGGAAAAGAGCCTTAAATCACATTCGTTACCATTTGCAATTATAAAATAGTCTAATATCTTCATTTTTTCAACATAGGTAGCTATTACCCTCGAAAACTAAAACTTTTGACATAGGAAAAGAGCCTTTAATCACATTCGTTACCATTTGCAATTATAAAATAGTCTAATATCTTCATTTTTTCAACATACGTAGCTATTACCCTCGAAAACTAAAACTTTTGACATAGGAAAAGAGCCTTTAATCACATTCTTTACCATTTGCAATCCTAAAATAGTCTAATATCTTCATTTTTTCAACATACGTAGCTATTACCCTCGAAAACTAAAACTTTTGAAATAGGAAAAGAGCCTTTAAGCACTTTCTTTACAATGTGCAATCATAAAATAGTCTAATATCTTCATTTTTTCAACATACGTAGCTATTATCCTCGAAAACTAAAACTTTTGACATAGGAAAAGAGCCTTTAATCACATTCGTTACCATTTGCAATTATAAAATAGTCTAATATCTTCATTTTTCCAACATACGTAGCTATTACCCTCGAAAACGAAAACTTTTGAAATAGAAAAAGAGCCTTTAATCACATTCTTTACCATTTGCAATCATAAAATAGTCTAATATCTTCATTTTTTCAACATACGTAGCTATTACCCTCTAAAACTAAAACTTTTGAAACAGGAAAAGAGCCTTTAAGCATTTTCTTTACCATGTGCAATCATAAAATAGTCTAATATCTTCATTTTTCCAACATACGTAGCTATTACCCTCGAAAACGAAAACTTTTGAAATAGGAAAAGAGCTTTAATCACATTCTTTACCATTTGCAATCATAAAATAGTCTAATATCTTCATTTTTTCAACATACGTAATTATTACCCTCGAAAACTAAAACTTTTGAAATAGGAAAAGAGCCTTTAATCACATTCTTTACCATGTGCAATCATAAAATAGTCTAATATCTTCATTTTTTCAACATACGTAGCTATTACCCTCGAAAAGTAAAACTTTTGACATAGGAAAAGAGCCTTTAATCACATTCTTTACCATTTGCAATCATAAAATAGTCTAATATCTTCATTTTTTCAACATACGTAGCTATTACCCTCGAAAACTAAAATTTTTGACATAGGAAAAGAGCCTTTAATCACATTCGTTACCATTTGCAATTATAAATTAGTCTAATATCTTCTTTTTTCATCATACGTAGCTATTACCCTCGAAAACTAAAACTTTTGACATAGGAAAAGAGCCTTTAATCACATTCTTTACCATTTGCAATCATAAAATAGTCTAATATCTTCATTTTTTCAACATACGTAGCTATTACCCTCGAAAACTAAAACTTTTGAAATAGGAAAAGAGCCTTTAAGCACTTTCTTTACCATTTGCAATCATAAAATAGTCTAATATCTTCATTTTTTCAACATAAGTAGCTATTACCCTCGAAAACTAAAACTTTTGACATAGGAAAAGAGCCTTTAATCACATTCTTTACCATTTGCAATCATAAAATAGTCTAATATCTTCATTTTTTCAACATACGTAGCTATTACCCTCGAAAACTAAAACTTTTGAAATAGGAAAAGAGCCTTTAAGCACTTTCTTTACCATGTGCAATCATAAAATAGTCTAATATCTTCATTTTTCCAACATACGTAGCTATTACCCTCGAAAACTAAAACTTTTGACATAGGAAAAGAGCCTTTAATCACATTCTTTACCATGTGCAATCATAAAATAGTCTAATATCTTCATTTTTCCAACATACGTAGCTATTACCCTCGAAAACGAAAACTTTTGAAATATGAAAAGAGCCTTTAATCACATTCTTTACCATTTGCAATCATAAAATAGTCTAATATCTTCATTTTTTCAACATACGTAGCTATTACCCTCGAAAACTAAAACTTTTGAAATAGGAAAAGAGTCTTTAAGCACTTTCTTTACCATTTGCAATCATAAAATAGTCTAATATCTTCATTTTTTCAACATACGTAGCTATTATCCTCGAAAACTAAAACTTTTGACATAGGAAAAGAGCCTTTAATCACATTCTTTACCATTTGCAATCCTAAAATAGTCTAATATCTTCATTTTTTCAACATACGTAGCTATTACCCTCGAAAACTAAAACTTTTGAAATAGGAAAAGAGCCTTTAAGCACTTTCTTTACAATGTGCAATCATAAAATAGTCTAATATCTTCATTTTTTCAACATACGTAGCTATTACCCTCGAAAACTAAAACTTTTGACATAGGAAAAGAGCCTTTAATCACATTCTTTACCATTTGCAATCATAAAATAGTCTAATATCTTCATTTTTTCAACATACGTAGCTATTACCCTCGAAAACTAAAACTTTTGACATAGGAAAAGAGCCTTTAATCACATTCTTTACCATTTGCAATCATAAAATAGTGTAACATCTTCATTTTTTCAACATACTTAGCTATTACCCTCGAAAACTAAAACTTTTGAAATAGGAAAAGAGCCTTTAAGCACTTTCTTTACCATGTGCAATCATAAAATAGTCTAATATCTTCATTTTTTCAACATACGTAGCTATTACCCTCGAAAACTAAAACTTTTGACATAGGAAAAGAGCCTTAAATCACATTCGTTACCATTTGCAATTATAAAATAGTCTAATATCTTCATTTTTTCAACATAGGTAGCTATTACCCTCGAAAACTAAAACTTTTGACATAGGAAAAGAGCCTTTAATCACATTCGTTACCATTTGCAATTATAAAATAGTCTAATATCTTCATTTTTTCAACATACGTAGCTATTACCCTCGAAAACTAAAACTTTTGACATAGGAAAAGAGCCTTTAATCACATTCTTTACCATTTGCAATCCTAAAATAGTCTAATATCTTCATTTTTTCAACATACGTATCTATTACCCTCGAAAACTAAAACTTTTGAAATAGGAAAAGAGCCTTTAAGCACTTTCTTTACAATGTGCAATCATAAAATAGTCTAATATCTTCATTTTTTCAACATACGTAGCTATTATCCTCGAAAACTAAACTTTTGACATAGGAAAAGAGCCTTTAATCACATTCGTTACCATTTGCAATTATAAAATAGTCTAATATCTTCATTTTTCCAACATACGTAGCTATTACCCTCGAAAACGAAAACTTTTGAAATAGAAAAAGAGCCTTTAATCACATTCTTTACCATTTGCAATCATAAAATAGTCTAATATCTTCATTTTTTCAACATACGTAGCTATTACCCTCTAAAACTAAAACTTTTGAAACAGGAAAGAGCCTTTAAGCATTTTCTTTACCATGTGCAATTATAAAATAGTCTAATATCTTCATTTTTCCAACATACGTAGCTATTACCCTCGAAAACGAAAACTTTTGAAATAGGAAAAGAGCTTTAATCACATTCTTTACCATTTGCAATCATAAAATAGTCTAATATCTTCATTTTTTCAACATACGTAATTATTACCCTCGAAAACTAAAACTTTTGAAATAGGAAAAGAGCCTTTAATCACATTCTTTACCATGTGCAATCATAAAATAGTCTAATATCTTCATTTTTTCAACATACGTAGCTATTACCCTCGAAAAGTAAAACTTTTGACATAGGAAAAGAGCCTTTAATCACATTCTTTACCATTTGCAATCATAAAATAGACTAATATCTTCATTTTTTCCACATACGTAGCTATTACCCTCGAAAACTAAAACTTTTGACATGGGAAAAGAGCCTTTAATCACAT